>NW_021680475.1:1259307-1325193 GCF_001412515.2 Diachasma alloeum
GGGGGGGGGGGGGGGGGGGGTATTTGTTCTTTGCAACCGAGACATCCCGTCCCTCCACGCAACAGAAATATGAAATATGAATATTTCCATGGAACTGTCACTTGATACAAATTTCCAAGAAGAGTACCGGTAATTACGACTTCAAATTTTGAACCCTAAATTGGTTACCCTATGACGGAAAACCCGCCGCGCGTCGTTTCTTAAAAATTACAATTGACTAGATCGGAAAAAATCAATAAAATTCGACTTTATCAATTGAAGTCTTTAAAAAATTATAGTAGTTTTTAGAACAACATTTTTCCCAAAATTTCTAAAGAAAACAAATTATTTCGGACAGATGAGTTATTTTTTCCCTTGTTAAATGAAATTGCCCATGACGCGACGTTGCTGGAAACTCGCTAAACGCGCTGGGGCAGTGTAGAGTGAATTCGGCAACGCTAAAGCCTAAATAACACGGCGGCGAATCCCAGCGGAGGTGACCCAGTCGCGTTTGGTAACCAGACTAGGGTTAAGTGGCGGCCGTTAAACTGTGGACTCTGTCCTAAACAGCCGGAGCCATTAAACATCAAATAATGGCGTTAACAGTATTAAAAGTGATGCCGCGAAGTGACGTCATTTGTGCCCCAAAAGATCCTAATTTCATTATCTCCAATCACTATTATTTCTATATAGTAGCTGTGCCGGACATTTTTTTAGGGGGGTTACTCGTTCTTTACGAACGAGACATCACGCACGAAAAAATTTAAAAGAAAAACGTAGCGAATTCGCTAGAAAATTCTATTGGATTTCTATTGAACTTTCTATTAGTTTTTGGCCGTTTCTATTGAAATGATCAATACAAAATATTCTATAGAAAAAGTCAATAGAATTCGATTTATTTATAAGACTTATTCTACTGAGATATTTTCCATAGAACTTTCTCGGCTCAAATTTTCCAAGTTTTGTTCATTCAATTTTTCTGTTCTTCTTATCAAGAAAATTACACCAAAAAACTACACTACATCACACCAAAGAACATCCGAGCCGATGTAATTCTGTAGAATATTTTCTATTGAACATTTCAATAGAAACCCCCAAGAACTAATAGAAAGTTCAATAGAAATCCAATAGACTTTTTTAGCGAATTCGCTAGGTTTTTCTATTAAAGTTTTCCGTACGCGATTCCATTTCTCCAGCCAACAGTAATATGAATCCGCACAAAATATGATGGGCTACGCGAGCGCATACGAAAGTCCTACTTTTATGAACATCTGACGGAGTGTACAATTCCTGTCCTTTTTAAATAAATCGCTCAGAATACTCACATAGACAGAGGTAGCAAAGGCAATGGTGATACACCCAATCACAAAAGGGAGAACACTGAAAATGAGAAGAGTTTTTCTTCCGACGGAATGGGCAAATAGCAGACAAACGGGAGGGCCAACTGCTGCACCCAGGAGATTCAGTGATGCAACCCAGGCGCCTTCGCTGCCCGAGAGATGAAATGGTGAATCGCCTCGTTCATAAAGTGGTAAAACCGGTGAACTCCACCCCATAAACGTACTACTCGCGAATATACCGAGGTAACTCACGATAGCTGCCACGTAAAGAACCATTTTGGACTAGATTAAACTACAACGTGCCGTTACGGTTTTTATAACTTCCAGAAGCCACACGTTGATATCGTTCACCTGAGATCTGCAAATATGGATCACGCGCTGTTTATACTTTTAATTAATCGCTCGAGGGATTTTCTATGCGGTTAAGCAATTTTTGGACATTTTTATTGGAATAATCAAACGATCCGTCCTTGATACGAAACTAGAACTAATATATACTTCTGTGGCTCGAGTACAAATATTAACTATTTGCACATAAGATTACTATCAACGAAAACGGCTGGATCCGTTCAAATAAATCATCCTACGCGTTTTCTTTCTCCCTCCACTATTCAACAAATTTCGTATTTTACCAAGTGTTCTCTTCCTCGTTTCTGGTACGCATTGGCGCCGTGAAGGTGCCAGTTTACGGACAACTGCCTGCTGCTGGCACTTACATTTTCGGGAAATTTCTTGGGCAAAAAAAGATTAGAATACTACGCATATAAAAAATGCTACAGTTCCAAGACTTCACTTTACGTTATGGAAAAACATGGAAGGACAGGTGTTTTTCTGTGTTTACTTTGGAAAATTGACTGATTGTAATGTAGTTTGTCTTCAACACGGAGAGAAATATTCAGTAAAAATTACGGAACTCACAATTCACTCACCGATTGAGGAATCGACTCAGAAAATTTGAGTGAGAGTATCGTAAGTTTTCACAGGAGATTCAGATAAAACTTACGGAACGCTCTGGAAAAATTCCGTTACAGTTCCGTAAAATTTCCTACATCCACATTTCGCTCCGGAATTAGGGAAAAGATACGTAATTTTTATTGAATATTTCTCTCCGTGAAGTGGTAAAATTTATCCAGAATTTCATCAGAAATTAGGTCAGCTGACGTAAATAAATGCTGCAATGTATGGGCCCACTTAATAATAAAATAGTTTATTAAGAGATTTTGGGGCGAAATAAATGAAAAAAGAGATTTAAAAGGAAATGACACCGCCGCGGGGTAAAGACGAAGATAAATGAAGGGTGCGAAAAATGCTACAGTTCCAAGACTTTACTTTACATCATGGAAAAATATGGCAGGACAGGTGTTTTTCCATGTTTACTTTGGAAAATTGACTGATTGTAAGGTAGTTTGTCTTGAAGTGGTAAAATTTATCCAGAATTTCATCAGAAATTAGGCCAGCTGACGTAAATAAATGCGGCAATGTATTGGACCTACTTAATAATAAACTACTTTATTAAGCGATTTTGGGGCGAAATAAATGAAAAAAGAGATTTAAAAAGAAATGACACCGCCGCGGAGTAAGGACAAAGATAAATGAATGGTGCGAAAGAAAGACGTTCGTTCATTACAACCGTTGGAGGGGAAGGAGCGAACAAATACGCAACAATACGTTATTTTTAGAAATTTTTGTTCAACGGAGTGATCGATTTCGGCGCCTCAAAGATTCCGACTAAGTCAATATGCGTTCCATAATATTCAGAAATCAGAATTACGAATAAAAGTTGAATTATTATACTCTGGGCATTGAAGAAAAATTACAAAAGTTATGTGGAAAATTTAATGGAGAGAGGTACGCTGTTATAAATTTTTGTCAAAAATTTCTGATACGTTTTTTGAAAATTTTTATCGAATTTAATTACACCTGAAATTTCAAGGACTTTCGTCATTGAAAATTCAGAATTTCAGGGAAAAATCCAAGAGAACTGTAAATTTCAGTTCCATTGTTCCCTGAAAATGAATAGAAAACCAGAAAAATCCGGTAAATATATTCTTGAATTTTTAGGACAATGACAGAGAATGCGATTTAGGGGGACAAAAATAATTAAATTTAAGATTTCACTGAAAATGTAACGTAATTGGGCACTGAATATTCATATTAAACTGAAAATTCAACTAAATTGAAGAATTCTCGTCTTTATGCCGCTTAAAATTGTAGAATGTTACTGAATTTTCCGTGAAACCTGAAATTTCATGATTTTTTTTCCCCTAAATCGCATTCAGTATCACTGTCCTGAAAATTAGTACTCAACTGTCTACGAAATTTCATGTTTTTTCTAATAGTGTGTAATTCATTTTTTTTCATGTTTCATAGAATTTGCCGCAAAAAGCCGTCGTGCGAGGTTCTCCACTAGTGTTTACATTTTACGTACAAGGTGTTTTATTAGATTGTATTAGAGAGAACGAAGAAAAAAAATCACCCAACTGTTAATATCATGCAGCTTAACCTGTTGAAGACGGGATTGGAATGTCATACCGATTTATGCCCAAGTGAATGGCTCCTCTCAAAGCTACATATAATATTTACTGAACGATGATGAATAATGTGGTCGCACAAACAACATAGGAGAGCGAAATATTCTAGTTAGTAAGTAGAAAATTTTTAACAGTGTACTCCGGGGATTCCTTGAATACTCGAGTAGTTTTTAATAGAAGTCCCATATTCAACGTCCGTCGGATTACATTCTGAAAATTCACTACAGGATTTTGATTGAACTAGTAGGAAAAATTCGATTAGTTTTTCGCCAATTCTACTGGGAACTTCCGAAGCCTTTCTGCCCGGCGTTTTTTTTTCCTTCAAATTCATTCCTATCGAAAATTTCCTGTCCTGAAAAACGAGCAAAAAAGCTCTGAAATTTCTAAACAGAATCGTGGGTAATGTAATCCAGGCTTGATAGATAGCCAATAGAATTTACTAACGAATGCGCTAGTTTTTTCTTTAAAAATTTTTCTACATGTGTAAAGTTTCCGGGAATTGTATACGTACTACCTATATTACACAATCTTGATCATTGTATCGTTCGATTCGCCAATACCTTCATCTCAAAAATGCCGATAATATTGCTGAGTATTGATGGACCTGGAATGAAAAGCCTTATGATTTTTCGTTCCATTCTGTGAGCCATCGTTGCGTAAAGAATTGGACCGAATGTTGCACCCAAGTAGTAAAGTAAGTGATTATGCAGCCGGCTCCATCTTGATTCATTTCCACTGGAGAATCAGATTTGTTATAGAGAGGCAAACGTGAACAAGTTCAATCGTAAACCTGTTTAGTTGATATCATGCTGAAATTGCTAAAGGAGCTGCAATCGCATCAATCGCGTAAATTTTTCGTGAATGAAAAAATAGGTAGTGGAGGGAATTGTTGCACTGTGCCTACAGGGAAACAATACGGAATATAGCAAAGCCATTCGAACTATTAAAATATTAACTTTTTTAATCGAATCGTCTAGAAAATTATTGTAGTTTAAAAAAAAAACATCCATACAATACAATTCCATAATTCCAACAAAAGTCGTAAATAAAATGAAGTATTTCCAACAGATGATTTATGTTTTCCAGTCAAGGTATATCCCAAGACAATCGAACCCAAAAGTTAGTCCCTATGGATTTCCGGAAAAAAATCGAAATAACTTAATTTATTGTATTATCATAAGTTATTGAGTTTTTCTATTCTCATTTGTTATTGATGCAGGCAACAATAACTGTTTGAATGAAATAAAAAATTATTTGTTAATTAATTTTTTGAATCAAATAAGGAATGCTTTCACGAAATTTCCATTTTTTAGAGTTGAATATCGCAGAAACTATACAGTACAAAATTTTACCAAAAATTCACTATATTCGGAATTCATCAATCTATCACAGATTAGTTTTTTTAGAACATCATAAGAACATAAGATGGAAAAATCGAGTTCGAGAGGTGGGGACCCATAACCTCCGTTTGGCCTAGGTCTTGTGTGTTCGAAGCCTGCATTTCACTATTTTTTATCTCCTAAACTATGTAGTACAGCTAGTTAGTATTTTGTTCAATGGCTGGGGACTATTATAAACATTATCTATGAAAAACCTGGGGATAATCTTAAGAAAAATGTGTTTTCTAGAGATATACCTTAAGGTGAAACAGAACTTCTGTCTACATAAACTTTTAGAATTGTGTTTTCTCCTGCAATTATTATTTTTTATTTTTTAAACTACTTCATTGACCCAACAATGCAATGATTGAGTCGATAAAATAATTTCATAGATAAAGTAATAATTGTAGACGAAAACACAATTCTAAAAATTCAAATAAACACAGGGGTTCCCTCAAATGAAATTGCCTGTTACGCGACGTTGACGAAAAATCGCTAAACGCGCCCGGGCCGTATGGAGTGAATTTGGCAACGCTGGAGGCTAAATTCGGCTCGAGTGTTGAAGAATGATTGAAGGAAATAATGATGAGAATGATTCGTTGACTTATGATTGATTGTTTAGACGATTGGAGATAAAATGAATTGTCTGATGGAAACTGGAGTAAGAGGTACTGGCTGAATCACTGAATCTAGAGGACTAGCTGAAATAGGTAACGCTGATTGTTCTGGTCCACCAGGTCCAGAGTTGATATCGATGAAGAATTTGCAGCGACGTGTGGTGTTGATGATATTACTCCGCTCCAGAGAATTGATCCTACAAGTAATATAGTTCTATAAATTCGTGAACAGAATTTCTTGCTGACTTTTGCTTTTTGAAAGCTGAAGTAGAACTAGGGTAACAACAGCTCTGAATCAGATTGACGGCGCAGTAATCCCATTCTTCCCAATCCCGCCTCTATAAAGGAGATTGACTTCCCTCCGTTTTCGGGCTTTTCCTCTTATTTTTGTTGGCTCTGTCTCATTATCAGTTCTACATTACCTCATTCTTTCGTTATCAAGAATTTTCTCGTCTCGCCTTCGGTATCTTACTTAAATTGGCCGGCCGGGGTAACTCCCAGTGTTATTTGATTGTGGTGTTGATTCTTCATCTGCGGATATGATTGTAGATAAACACCTTCTCACATTTGGGTTGATTTGTCTACACGATATTCACTCACTCGATATCACTTATTTGCCTTCAGGGTGACCTTCTCGTTGCATTTGTTATTTCAAGGAACTCGATGGTGGTGTATTTTTTTATTCCTCTTTGCCTTTCTTTATATACCATACCCGAGAGAATAAATATGAAATGTAAAAAATTAATTGCGTTATTTCAGATTTACTCGGTGTCCGAAATACTACAGAAAAATCGTAAGAGAATAATTTGTATTGAATTATCACGTATCATTGACTTTCTTCTATTAATATCCCTTAAATGCCATGGAATACCTATATTATCTCTCTATTATTATAAAAATCCAAATGGACTTCTGGTGCGATAAAAATTTGGTACTCGAAATTAAAACTCCGAAATTAAGGGTCACAAGGGTCATGAGGGTTAGAATAAGTCGAAATAAGGGCGACAAGAGTCAGATTAAGGGTTATATCGGTCAGAGGAAGGGTCACCAGGGTCAAAATAAGGTTCACGAGAGTTATAATGAGCGTCAGATTAAGGATCCAAATGAGGGTCACAAGGGTCAGATTAGGAATCACAAAGGTCAGATTACGGGTCCAAATAGGGGTCGTAGGAATCCGAAACTAAGGGTCACAAGGGTCAAAATAAGGGTCTCACTGTCTCTCAATATAGTAAAAATTCAAGTCGACTTTTGGTGATGAAAATTTGGTGCTCGAAATTAAGACTCCAAAATTGAGGTTCAGAAATGAAGGGTCAAAGTGAGGGTCACGAGGGGTGTAGTGAGGGTCACGAGGGTCAGATTAAGAGTCACAAGGGTCAGAATGAGGATCATGGCGGCTGGCGACACGCTTTTTGATACATAAAAATTATCGAAAAACAAATTGAATTTCAGAAGGAAGCCAATTCAATTTCCTTTCAAATGGGCTATTTTTTAATTGAATTATTCTATACGTTTGCATGTCGATCCTCCCATAATACAACACCAAAGAAGAGAGCGTGAGGTGTTCAATACACACACTGAGAATATAATTCTTCTGACTATATTCCATCACCATCGAATTATAGTCAAAAAGTCCTCAACAATTTTTCATGGGTTACGGTAACTATGGCCGGAGAAGTAATTACTACAATGGAATGTAGTCATTGCAACTATTTTATAGTTCTCCTCGCGATAGATTTGTCATGGTTACTTTTGAACTTTGGTTAGTTTAACTGCATTTTGATTTGCAAAAATTACGCTTGTGAAATTACTATAATGTTATGTGCCGCATACAAAAAAAAATCGTGGCGTTCACCAAAATGCCTCAACTTTTTTGTTATTGTAAATCGAACTTCAGATTTTTCTCGCAGTGTACTTGACTGATTTGAAAAATGTTACTTCATTAAATACACATCTTCATTTCGACGTCATCATATTTTCAGATATTTTTTGCAAATGTTAATTTCCGGAGATGTCTCAGATAGTTCTACCGTGTTGACATAGACGAAAATAACTCACGAAAAATAATTAGAAAGCCAAATTATTTCAAACAGTCACCGTGGTTTGATTTATGACTCTGTCAGAAGGGATCATTTCTGTCGCAAAGAGACGAAGATAGTCACGTAAGAATTATATTGCGGATTAAACTTTTACAGTAAAAGGGAGATATTATCTTTTGCCTTACGTTATCTTTGCTATTTCAAATAATGTTCCTAGAGAGACATTACAAGTTGAAATTTTCAACGCGTAATTTTCCCTAAAATTTTTTCGCCACATATAATTTATAATTTCTTGAGACTCAAAGTTGCTTCTTCGTGAATAGAAATAATTTTCGTAACGTAATTACGACAGTAGTGGACAGAAATGATGGGATATTTGAAATATTCAAACAATGTAATTTCAGTACAAAGCTACAATAAACTATAAAATATTCTGTGTCGAGTACCCATTGAGTATTAATTAATATAGAGGTTTGCATAACAGGAATTATGCATACTCTACTAATATTCATGAAATTCCATAAATTGTAAATACAAAATGATAGTATAAAATTCACTGTTAGAAAATTACTCTTGAAATTTCAAGTGAAAAAAGATTGGAATTTTTAACAACGACAGTTCCGTAAAATTTCTGTATGTTTGTTCATTGACGAGTCGATTAATTTCTTGAATATTCAACCAATTGTCGATTTTCAGATCCATACGGCATTGAAAGACATTGAAAACTTGGAAAATTCAGACAACAACTTTTCTGAACTCTCAATCGATTAAAAATTGAATTGTAGGTGGTGTTTTTTTTTGCCATGAGTACTGAAATTCTAGTTTTTATTGAAAAATAAATGATTGTTTAACATGAAAAATCCAATGTTCTTGAAGTTTCGAGATGAATCTTTATAGATCAAACCCAGAGTTAACTCTGGGTTTATGGAAAAAACCCAGCGACGAAAGACACGCACGAAAAAATTTAATAGAAAAACCTATCGAATTCGTTAGAAAATTCTATTGAATTTCTATCAAACTTTCTATTAGTTCTTGGCTGATTCTATTGACATGTTCAGTAGAAAACATTTAATAGGAAAAGTCAACAGAATTCGATTTTTCTGTACAACTTATTCTTTTCATATATTTTCTATAGAATTTGCTCGACTCAAATTTTCCATGTTTTTTTCATTCTGTTTTTATTTTCTTCTCATCAAGGAAATCAAACGAAAAAACTTAGAAAATTTGAGCCGAGGAAATTCTATAGAAAATATCTCAATAGAATAAGTTATATAGAAAAATTGAATTCTATTGACTTTTTCTACTGAATATTTTCTATTGAACATTTCAATAGAGTCGGCCAAAAACTAATAACAGTTTAATAGAAATTCAATAGAATTTTCTAACGAATTCGATAGGTTTTTCTATTAAATTTTTTCGTCCGCGGAGAGAAACTCTGGGAAATTTCCATGAACCCAGAATTACCCCAAAGTTAACTCTGGGTTTGATTCATGAGGGAATGAGAAATTTTGTGAACGCTGTTATTTGAAATTGAATTCGAACTCACCACATCGAAAAGTCAGATGACTCAGTGACTTGATTTCAAGAAATCATAATGATTTCAAGAAATTTTTAAGTGTTGCTCGCTTCGCTCACTCCTGTGTTAGGCGTAACTAGTATTGGAGAATTGGAGTGGGTGTGACCTATTATGGGTCGAACTAATAATTTCCCCATTAAATCCCCTTTTTTTGATTTACCAGAAATAAAAGTTTGAAAATTTCGAAAAAATCATATTCGAATAACTTTACAACCGCTGAGACGATTTAGCAGAAATTTCAATCCAATTTTAGTCATACGAAACTACACCGATTATCACGAACACCAATGAAATCTGCAAAAAAATGTAATTTTTCGAAGTTTTTCCACTAGTTTTTCTGATAAATGTCAAAACCCGCTGAGTCAATGTCGACCAGAGAACACATCGATTGCGTGAATAAAATCTGAATCGGCGCATTCGTTCCAGCGAAACTGTTGGGCAAACTTTGTCTCTCATACACACACCCACCCACATGCCAACATCCTTCTAAAAACTTCATAGAAAGTTTCTAGAGCTCGTGAAACGTGAAGATATCATGTAATTTCCGGTCTCGATTTTAGGGCCATTACAATAAGTACCCGATATAAACCAGGAAGTTGAAAATAATGTTACTACCAAAGTTTTGAAAAATAATTCAGCATTAATTTAAATGTAAAGTGTCAAGAGAGAAATTGTCATATCGAAGTTCACAAATGATTGCAAGAACCCAGCCTGTATATTATTAGATGAATTTTCTGAGTCATTTAATCTCTCAGTATGTGAGACCCACCCAATTTTCATCCGATTAAATTTTTTTTGCCCGGGGAAATTTCAATTCAAAACCACGATAATCGATGTTTTAGCTTGACATACGAAGGAAAATGAGTTGAGTGCATAATTTTTCTTACTTTTTTAGGTGTTCCATGATATGTCCACAATTACTCGATATCTATTTCCATCAACACTGTTAAAAAATTTTAACTGAAATTTCCAGTACATTTTTTTAGAAATTTTTCATCACATTTTAGTTCCACTGAAACTTCGAAGAATTTCATTAAAAATTTAGAATTTCATGGAAAAGTCAATGAGAACTGTAAGTTTCAATTCAATTATTCCCTGAAAACACGGGCGAAAAAATTTAATAGAAAAACCTATCGAATTCGTTAGAAAATTGTATTGAATTTCTATTATACTGTTCTATTCGCTTTTGGCCGATTCTATTGAAATGTTCAATAGAAAATATTCAGTAGAAAAAGTCAATAGAATTCAATTTTTCTATACAACTTATTCTACTGAGATATTTTCTATAGAATTTCCTCGGCTCAAATTTTCTAACTTTTTTCGTTTGATTTTTTTGATGAAAAAAAAATAAAAATAGAGTGAGAAAAACTTTAAAAATTTGAGTCGAGTTAATTCTATAGAAAATATATGAAAAGAATAAGTTATGTAGAAAAATCGAATTCTGTTGACTTTTTCTATTAAAGGTTTTCTACTGAACATGTCAATAGAATCAGCCAAAAACTAATAGAAAGTTTGATAGAAATCCAATAGAATTTTCTAACGAATTGGATAGATTTTTCTATTAAATTTTTTCGTGCGTGAATCACTAGAAATCAGGGAAATTCCGGTATACATGTTCTTTCCATTGTAATTTAGCACTGAATATTCATGATTTCATTGAAAATTCAAATAGGTTGAAAAATTCTCATCTTAATGGATTTCAAAAATTTGGTATTTCATTGAATTTTCAGTTATAGTACCCCAAGACCTTCAAAATTATCGGAATATTTCCCGATAGCTTCGTTATTGCAAAACAATGAAGGTCTTAAATTTCTCTCCAAAACTTGACGCATTTGTTTGTTTGCGGGGAAGTTTGAAGGAAATATTAAAATTAATTTTGGATATCGAGAGGTATTCGACGGATTAATTTCCGCGACGGGATTTTGGCCAAACGGAGTACAGTATTTGAAGGCACAACTGAACAGAGAGGATCTACCGCAAAGTTTAATTGCTTAGAAATAAGTTAAAAGCTACTATGCAATTATCAGATGCAATTTCCAAAAGCTAGTGTGCAATTTCCGAATAGATGTGATAACAAATGAGCATCGTACCTCAAATACTGCGCTGTGATTGGCTGAAATCCAGGCCCGGAAAATAATCAGTAGTAATACCACGAGACCTTCAAAATTATCGGATATTTCCCGATTGTTTTGTCAACTCATGTTAGGAACTTCTTTCCGTCTTCTTCACAGAAGACACGAGTTTATATAGCGTTCCAAGATCTTGTGACGTCACAGGATATTGTGGGATAGGATTTTTTGGAGTAGATTTCTATCACCTCTATAACGCCTGACGACTCCCAAATTTCACCGCACTCTCGCCCGTATCATGGCGTGAGACGATTTAAAAAAAAGAATTTAAAATTCACGTTTTTAACTGAAGAAAGCTCGAGAGCTTTTCTACTACAGTTTGTACCTGTATTTTCTATAGTTTTCTACATTTACGGCATGTAATCGAAAAGATTTCCCACAAACTGCATGATTTCCCAATTTGAATGAGGTCAAATATATCTTCAAAAGGTGTAAAAAGATGATCAGGCGTCACCAAATGGAGAAAATTGATTCTCTCCAAGAGTATGCTCGTGCTGTCGATTTTATATTTGTCATTTCATTGAAGATGTTTTCAAGAAAAATATACGTATATACATACGGTATTCGTTAATTCGTACCTTTTTTTATTGAAATTTGTCATTTACACGATGTCTGACTGAGTAAATTATAAAACAGAACAAATGGAACACGGCAATTTCACATCAACTTGGTTGGCGATAAAATACAACTATTATTGCAAAGTTCCGTATTTTGCAAATTTCATTCAGTTGTCTGAATACTGTATCGAAGTGAAACGCAATTAATTAGCAATGCGAGTAAAAATTTATCACAGATTTTCCAACACGTTCAATGAGTTTTTTCCCTTTGCTTTCTCTAATTTTTTCTTTTTTATAGACGTTTTTGAATATAGCTATGTACACCTATGACAACATTTCCCATTTTTCTTCACTCTTCAGGGCACACGTTCACTTTTATTCCTTGTATTGTTAAGATTAGAAATCATAATATTTTTTCTATTTTCAATATTTTTTTCATTTTTTTTTCGCATTTTCCATTCAGACAAGCATGAACAATGAACATAATGAGTTTAATCGTCTCTCATGAAGAATCATGATATTATCCAAAAATTATAATAAATAAATTATGCCTATTATGAATTGATTTAATTGCTTTAATGAACTAATAAATTTTTCTATATCTATAAATTGTGACGATATTAAAACCAATCATTCCTCATCCATATTCCTTAATTCCCCAGACATTCACCTTCCAGCTGATCAATCGAAACCCAATGACCTTCACGTCCCATGCAAGTGCTATCCAAACAGAAAAAGTTCTCCAAGAACATGAAGAACACGAGCTAAACACCATGGAAGCTCGAGAAAATTTGGCCGGAGAATAACTCGAAGAAGTATTCGTATACCAATGCCCAGTAGAAAAATAAATGATAAATAACTTCAGACAATGAACAATTCAAGCGTTTACAACCCAATGTCTCGCACGTACACTGCCATCAAACGAATTGCAATTAATGGACGATTGAGTGAAAGAAAATAGATAAATTATTGTTAGTAACATTGAATCAACTAAATTTTGCGAATTAATATAAGAAATGATTGGTCGGTATATCGATTGCTCCACGACAACTGCTTGGAGGTGGATTCTCATCATCAGAATTGTCATTGCGTCTAAGCAGAGATATGTGACGTCCACGCTGATTCTTCTTCTTCTCCGCTTGCTTTCTCATTTCCTCGTTGTAAGCAGCTGTGTCTCTCTCCACTAAATCCTGTATGTGTTTACTCAAATTAGCTAATTCAGGCTTATCATCCTCGTAAAGTCCATCAGTCTTTGTAACTTTTTCGTAAAAAAGTATATAAGGTGTGTCTGGTGGTTCTAAACCCTTGAACTCATCCAGTGTTGTTTTAGAAACATAGCTGTCATTGAATTTGTACCAGTTTTGCTTCGAGTCACGTGCGTAGGTGAAATAATGGCCATAATCCATGCTGTAGCCAGAGTGTACGACTGCTGCATACAGCTGATACGTTTCTGTCTCGATTGACATTGGTGTTGACACTTCGAGTTTAATTTTTTCGTTGTATCTCACTTTGTGTCTCAGTTTCGTGCGCAAACGACTCTCAGTGTCGTAATGAAAGTGTTTCAGGGTGAGTATGAGATGGGCTGGGGCACGTAAATGTTTTATGATCCTCTGGGCGTCGCAGAGCTTCATGCACTTGTCGCAGCGGTACTTATTATCGCCCGTTAAATTTTCTGGGATTAAGTAGTAGTTTATAAGGTCTTGGACTGAGACCTCTTGGTTCTCGGGGATCTCCTCGGGGAAGCAGAGCTGCAGGTCACGAAATTTGTCGGTGTTGTGGGAGCTGGTATCGCATTGGGCACATTGGTAGGTGATTTTTGATTCACCACCGAAGACACGGTGCACTAGGTTCGGGGTGGAGGAGTCTTCACCGCCTACTGATTGAATTCCACTGTCTGTTGAGTCTGAGTGGGAGTCACTCAGTTGAGGGGTTTGTGCTAAATCATCACCTGTGAGGAGAAAATTTGAATTTGAGTGAGTATATGTGGAACCATATCAGGACAAATATTCTTAAGGATATCCAAGTACTTTGGCTGTTTTTTCTCCTGTGAAATGCTCTTCTACTTTTGTAGTCGAACATCAGAACTTTCATTTCAGCCACATTTGACCCCAAGTTTCTGGATATTTCGCAATAACCTTATTGGTTAAACTTGGCAGGTTTGAATTTTAGCCTCGATACTGAACCGTTAGGAAACATTTTAAAAATTTGAAAAAAAACAGAAAATTTACTTTGGAAAATTACGAGAACTTTTTATAGATAATTTATAAACAATTAATTTTCCACCAGAAAAATTATTTGCAGTCGTAACCAATTTATTCATATTCAGAATTTTAGCAGAAATCGATTTCATGCCTAAAAAAATAAGGTTTCCAAAAGTTTAAACTTTCAATTATTTACTTATAAACAATGAGTGTTTCAAAGAATCGTAATTCTGTGCAAAATGTAATTTTAATGGCGCTGTATATTCGAGATATTTTTCAAATTTTTCGCACGCAATTTAATGGACAAATTTGATGATTGGAAATGGTTGAATCTTTAGTGTGATGAGTGCCAAACTGTAAAAGATACTTGGATATCCTTAAGGCCCGCATTATCTGTCAATCGTGATCTTGGGTGTTTTTTTTTAATTCCATTTTTTAATTTTTTTTCTACTTTTTTTTATTCAATCATAGTTTTTAGGGACTCCTAAGTGATATCCTTATGATGTAAAATCCAATGGAAATTGTGTTATATTTTAGAACATGAAAAGTAATCGAAATAATGTTCGATTGAAACATAATTCATCCGGGCCTTGAATTAAATATACATAACTGCTTCTAAAAACTAATTTGAGAACATCCAAGAATGGATTAAATTAATGTAAAGATATAAGAATTAAATTAATGTAATGACTAAATCAATGTAAAGTGCACTCTTAATTCAATAAAATAGTTCTTTCCTCTGAACCTAATTGCACTGAATAATTTTGATCTTTACCATCGCTAAAATCAGCCAACGATTGAGTCTTCCTCTCCAACGTCGTTCCCTCAGTCAAATCCTCCTCTGTGATCCATCTCTTGATTCCACAGCCCTCTGAATCGACATTCATATCCTCAACGTCCTGTTCCTCCGGCGTTGATTTAAGAATCTTCATCTCCAGGTCATCAGACTGTGGCGGGTGTGACTTTTCCTGCTCGTACATGACGTCAAGGAGATGACTGAGAAAATAAACCATAAACATTAAGTAACCAAGGCACCAGGCATAAAAGGGTAATTAATATCGGCTATTAACCAGAGAAATTCCGAGCTGTCCTGCTGCTGTCCCGGGGTGAAATACGATGGCCTGGAAGCCTGAAGAACTTCGGTCGGCGACAAAGACATTCTCTTCGAATACAACAACAGGGCAAACAAGTTTTGTAATTTCCGTAGTATGAGATTGGCGTTAGTGTCCACTGGTGGTTTATAACTTATCACCTCGTGGCAAAACTGTCTCGTCATGACAAGTGCCTGCAGCACACTATTCATGTAACAAGTATTTCCCAAATTAGTGAGTCCAACTTTACCATTATTTATAAAAAAAATATTCTGCATTTCATCCCTAGTCTCCTCCTCCCACAATGGCGCGTTGAGTATTCTGTTAACAATTTCCATTCTAGGTTCAACTGGCAAAGACTTCTCGAGTGTCTCGTAAATCGGATAAGAAGGGAATCTCATCATCAGTGCCTTGCAGCAATCAACAAGGCTCTGGGTAGTTTTTCTCCCAATGTCCGTGGAATCTTTACTCAAACTCATTAAAGCTTGTTCAATGTCTTTGATGACTCGGTGAAACAAGGCCGGCGTACTCTGTTTACCAAGTAAACGAAAAACAAGTGCCATACCGTGCTGATGTGCCATAGGCATATGTAACCGTTTAATCGTCATCTTGAGACAGTCTTCAGCGACCCTGTTAAGTACAGAATACTTTTTTTTGTCCTCGAGTCCCTGGATGAAAGCTGATATCCAGAGACTGAGACAATCATGCTTCAGCCACTGGGATAGCCACGTGCAGAGTGTCTTCAGGGCTCTCTCGAGATTATCGTCATTCTGAGGGTTTGAAATAATCCACTGGACTGCCTGCTGTATCGACTCTGGTCCCTCAATCAGCGTGAGGACATTAACAAGTGCAGCTCCTGGTAATGATTTTCTCTCCAAGTCTTGAATTATGTTGTAAAGTTTCTCCAAACATTTGACTCTCAGGCTGTCTTTGTGGAGCCCCTCGAAACGATCACAGCTGGTTTTAACGTAATTCTGTATGGTCAAGGAACTGTCCTTAAACTTACTAACTTTATCCCTCTGCGTGGGCATTTGAATTTCCGCAAGACATGTGACAATGGCCTCGCAGAACTGGGAGTTACTTGCGTACGTGGGTAAATAAATAGAGTCGTGCTCGTCGAGTACCTTCACAATGACAGCTAGCAGTGATATGTCATTGCCAGCTGTATTCTGAAGGAACGCTGTGTAATTGTTGTCAGCGGGTTTACCCTCAAAGGGATTCCTCTTGAGGAGAGTTGAAAAGTACACCAGCAACTTTGGTATTTCGTCCACATTTGTTATGGTCCTTCGAATAGGCATTCTTATTACTCCCATTACATCCCTGAAGTCAATGTCTTCCCGTACTTCCTCGTCCAGTTGTCGTAGATTAATCCATCCTTGGCGCACTTCATCGGGCGTACCTGACACAATTTGACGCAGGCACTCTGTGAAATCCGGAATTGATGGATCACACTCCATTGTTTAAACGTTGATAAATAATTTTGTTGGGAGTAATTTGATTTGTCGGGTATGATAAGTCCTTTGTGTCCTGCTTTCACTACTTTTAACCTCAACTCGAATGACAAGAGAATATACCAGAGTGAATGATCCTGTGATTCTCAATTCACGCGCATCATTCATTAGACCAACACAAACGCGGATGTCTATTGTTACATGTATATTTTCACCTTTTTCACAAAATAGAAAAAATAACGGGAGAAATTTCAATCGATGCCATCGGGCGTTTGGAGTGCAAACTAGAAGCGGGCGGTACAGCCATCTGTCGTTTTTTTCGGGAGTTTTTTTATCAACTGGGGCTCGTTAGCTTTCAAACATGGCTGTGTTGTGGAGATTCTCGAGAGTCTCGAGACATTTATTGCTTAGAAATACGGGATTTTGGGAGGAGAATATTGTCAGGGCATTTCGTACTGTTGTGCAGGAACCGAAACCCACGAGAGGAATTTTGAAGACGTGTTTGATCAGTGCTGTTGTTGGGAGTGCTATCGGTGCAGGTTATGCCTTCCGGAAAATCGAAAGGGACAGGAAACATCTCGAGATGGAGGGGCACGAGATTGCGACGGAGATTCTCAAGTATAAACCTCCTATACCGGCCTCGAGACAGGTATTAATTATGACTTTGTGATTTTGTTTAGGATTTTATGGTTTATCGGGTTGTGTCATTGTTTTGTTTGGCTTTCAGGCACTTTCTCCGGTGGATTCCACCGGTCTGAAACTCACGCTTTTCCAGTATCAGACGTGTCCCTTCTGCTGCAAGGTAAATAGATGAATATTTTAGGATCTGTAATTGACTATTTAGCAGAGTAGTGGGGAAGTGAGGTGTATCAATTCCGCTTAGAGTTCAGTTTTTGCTGATTTTTGAGAAATGTTTAGGGTAAACAGGTCAGTTTCTGGACGGGGGTCAGTTTCCGGACAATTTCAACTTGCATTGAATTCCATACATAATAAAATGGAAATTGTACTGATTATTTTACCCTTCAATAATATTATTGGTGTATAGGGAGGGTAAGGTAAAATAGACCCTTCTGACTTTTTTAAAANAAGATCCCGATGAAACCTTCGAATTGATATATGATATATCCCCGCTGATTAAGTATAAACTCTTGATAAATTACAAAAACTGCCATTTTCTAGGTGTGACAAAACATAAAAAATGGAAAAAAACTGTAATAAATTGATGAAAATCCAATTAAATCGCATTTTTAATACACCATTTCGAAAAACAGTACATGTTCTTCAAAATGATGTATAAATATCTTTGTTTAAGCCACTTGAAAGCATCGAAAAATCCATCCGAAGTTAATTTTTCAAGTGAAACATGAAAATTCACTTATCGCCTAAAACTCTCATAACTCAATGAAAAATGGTCAGAATTGGATGAAACAGACATCACTTTGGAACTCATTTAATGAGCTTTCCAAAGATTATACTATATACATGGTTCATACAAAAGGAAAAAGAACTTGAGCATAGAAACCAAAGAAAAAAGCCTTGTAACGCTCACGGATCTTTTACTTATGGATTCATAACGTGTTGAATTGTTCATGAAATGGAATAATTTTATTTTTCAATTGAAAGAACAATGATTCCTCTTTGTGATGAGCTTAGACTGGGCTCAATTGATAAGTCTGTTTTTGAGTTATGAATATTTTTAAAAAAGTCCAGTGTTCATTTTACCCCACCCTCCCCTAATCATGTGATCAATTTTTTTTCTGTTGATCGACATTTAATAAATAAAAAAAATATGACCCAGCCGTCCAGAAATTAGGGGTTTCGGCTGCATTCAATTATTTCTTCATTTAATTATTCTTTGTTTTGTTATTTTGACTTCAAATAATTTTTCTCTGCTAATTAAAACATTCGTGAAGGTATGGGAGCCAGCATATCCCCATTTAGGTGATTCTTTCATTTTAGATCCTACTACGAAAATCAATTACACGTTTATTACGATTATACTTTTCTTTTTTCATTCGATTGAAATTCAGCATAACATTTTCCTTTTTCCCCCTCTGGGTCTCCCCCTGGGCCATGCTCTGGACTTTGGATTTTGCTGTTTCATTTCGTTTTCCATTAATCCATTCGCAGAATCGTCTCCCGCCAAAACTTCTCAATGATTTAATTATTCTCATCAGTACTCCCAATGATAAAAAATCTGTTAACAAACAAAAGTTATTAAAAAAATAGTTGATAATTTGTTTTTTGCTTTAATTACGTCCAACAGTCGTTTTTCGACTGTTTCATTTTGTCCCACTCTCCCCTACTTTCTTTATTAATTTTTGGACTCGAGCCAATACTCATTGGAGTCTATGACAAGAAAGAGAATTGCGCCAGTTTAAATCGAAAGATCAAAATGATCATAATGTTAAGAACATCAAACAGGACGAAATTTCATGATTTCATATGCTCAAGAGAAAAGAGAATAAATACCGCGTGAAGAATGCAATTCCTCGAACACTCGGTCAAATCAATTCAAAAGACGAATGATCATTTGAAAAAAAAAATGCTAGAGAGGCAACGAAATTTTTAAAGAAGGTTCACGTATGAAAAAACTTCAAAGCCCGAGGCATTCCCTGGAAAATTCAATGGGATTGCCATTGAATATGAGTTTTCCGATCGTTTCATCGAAAAATTCCGCAGGTTTTTTCGCGTTTGTTTCGGATAGGAATGTTTAATAGAAAATATTGGCTAGGAAAAATCAATGAACCTTTATGTTCTATACAAGTTATTTTGTTGAGTTAGTTTCGATGAAAATTCCTCGGCGTAAATTTTTCTTCTTGTGTTTAATGCGAGTCGAAAAAACAATACATTGATAAAATGCTAAGAAAGTTTATGTCAAGAAATTACCATAGAATCATCGAAGTCTATTGACTTTCTTCATAAAAGATTTTATTGAACAATTTTAACAAAAAAAGACACCCAGAAAAACTGTCAAATTTGCTATAGAATCGGCGAAGAAATGATGGAATTTTTAATAAAAATCCAATCGATTTTTTCCGATGAAATTTTTGGGTTGTATTTTCGTGAAAATTTTCCTATTTTCGTTAGATTTCAGGACATTACGTATGACAAAATTTAACAGAAAGACCAAGCGAATTCTATTGGATTTCTATTGAACTTTCTATTTGTTTTTGGCCGCATCTGTTGCAATGTTCAATAAAAAATATTCTACAGAAGAAGTAAATAGAATTCGATTTTTCTATACAACTTATTCTATTGAGATATTTTCTATTGAACATTCCAATGAAAAACTAATAGAAAGTTCCATAGAAATCTAACAGAATTGTCTAGTAAATTGGCAAGAATTTTCTATGAAATTCATGGATCGCCATCAATCATTATTTTCGTAATATTATGAGCAGTTGCATCTTAAATAATAATAAAAATAATAATAATTATTATTATAATTTAAATTGTCAATTGACTATTGAGTAAATAATTCTAAATTCCATAAAAGGATTTTTCGCTTAATCAAATGATCGTCTTCCAAACTCAATTATTAATTGGTAAATTAATTCAGAATTTCTATATTTAATTGATGATTAATTTAATAATTAAAAAATTGTTGGGTAATATTGACCAGTTAACTATTGCAGAATTTAACTTAATTTAAAATTGACGATCGTAGTCATCTGACCGAAGTCTGATGAAATTATTTCATACATGAGTTATCAAAGACTCAGTTTGAAATTGCCTCATTGTACTCTGCAACTCCCTCATCGAATTATTTCCAATCGATTCGTTGTTCCGTATAGGTTCGAACCTTCCTGGACTATTACGGAATCTCCTATGATGTTGTGGAGGTGGACCCAGTGCTCCGAAAGGAGATAAAGTGGTCGAAGTACCGAAAAGTTCCGATATTACTTGCGAAAGTTGATGGCGGATATCAGCCGCTCAATGACAGCTCGATGATCGTATCGTTATTAGCCTCCTACCTCAACGACAAGAGTCACAAGATCAATGAACTTGCGACGTATTTTCCCAATATTGCTGTCAATGATGAGAAAGGTTACAGAGAGGAAATAGTCAATAAGTATTTTTTGATGTATCAGGGATCTGTTCCCAAAGACAGGACACTCGACGATATTGTGTAAGTATTCTTCAAGCCCAATGTTCCATTGAAAAAAAAAATTTCTTCACACATTCCGAATCATTACATTTTCTAGGGAGGAGAGGAAATGGAGACAATGGGCAGATGACGTTTTTGTCCACACATTATCTCCAAATGTGTACAGAACTATTCAAGAGGCCTACCAGACATTCAATTGGTTCTCTGAGGTAATTAAACTCGTTTTTACTTTGAGTATTTTTTGTATGCCCACGCCTTCACAAAACAAACGAAATGCTCGACCCAAGAAAGAGGTGCCCAAATCATCCAGTTCTGGGTTCTTCATTCAAGTCGGTGTTGTGTTAGAATCTAACTCAAAAATTACAGGCGGCTGTATCTACAATACAGCTGTAATTGTACGTGGATACGTCCATGGTCTTTCCTTCTTTCTCGAATTTTCTAGAAACTCCTTGCATTCCCTCGAAGTTTCTAAAAACTCCTTGAATGTTCTCGAATTTTCTAGAATCTCCTTGAATTCCCTTGAATTTTCTAGAAACTCCCGGAATTCCCTCGAAATTTCTAGAAACTCTTTGAATTTTTGCGAAATTTCAAGAAACTTCTCGAATTACCTCGAAATGTTTAGAATTTTCTAGAATTCCGATGGATGGCGCTGCACATAAGGATCTTTTCCCAAAATAACCCCCCATATTGAAACCATAGACGTATCCATGTCAAAAACATTCCGGAATCGAGAATATTTAACTAGTTTGTTGCACGAAATTTTTTCATTCTAAAAAATAACGTCACAATGCCGCCGTTCCTGAACGGTTATAAGCTGTCCATTCTTCATGATTCATGGCAAGAAAATACAGATGTAATATTCATTCTATTCTTATATTCAACAATAAAAAAGTTCCAATTCTGATACTGAGGAGGCGCAAACAGAAACAAACTATTGCGTGGAACAAGTCCCAACTTAATAGCAACAAAAAACCTGTTGCTTCAAGAATTTCGTTGAAGGAAGACTCCGATGAGTCTTGAACATTAAATCATTTTCAAACCCGTTTTTATTCTACAATAGAGGCGTCGTATAAGATACCTCTCTATAAGATACCTCGCGCTGCGAGCGCTCGAGACCAACCCCCACTCTCGGCACTTTTATCGCCTCCCGAATATTTTTGTTCCATGGGATTCTTATACGATACCTATGGCCCCGGTCATTTTTCAACGGGAAGAGAGTAGTTATGAGGATCAAACGGTGTTAAGGGTCAAACGGGAGGGACAAACGAAGTGATCATGAGGGTCCTATGCCCTTAAGGGGTCACACCACTTTTTTCAAGTAATGAAAATATGCATCGATTTTTTTTTCACTGTTCCCATCGAAAAAAATCGTAATTTTTCGCCTGTGATTATTCTCGAGTTCACCAACAATCCCCCAACATCAGCTGCCATTATATCACGCGGGGGTTCAGAGAGGAAAGCGAACGCGGGTGATACAAATTCAAAACATTAAACACATATAAACTGATTAGTTATCGATATTTTTTCATGAAAAATGGAAATTTCATTGAATTCGGGCGCAACGAGCGTGGTATCTTATTTGAAACTCGCTGATCCCTATTTTTCTCCTCTCTAGGGGTGCGCGTAGTGGGGGCATAGGGGTTCCCGGAATTCCACTCTCCTACTGTCCCTAAGGTATCTTATACGAAGCCTCTACTGCATTCATTCGTAAAAATCGAAAATCTCCATTCAAGTGTCACATTTCTCAGCTCAACAAATTTTCCATTCCGTGCTTGAATATGGAACACTCGCTTTCTCCCAGGGATGCAATGATTTTCACATCCACTTAAAGAAAAACCAAATTATTCACAGATTGGACGATGGGACGAATATTTCCCTGCATGGGAGAGAGCCCTAATGGTAAACGTGGGTGCTCTCGCCATGTGGATAATCGGGAAACGTCTCACAAAGAGACATAATCTAAAAACCGACGTGCGAGAGTCCCTCTACGACGAGATCAACACCTGGTTGAATGCCATCAGTGCACGAGGCGGACAATTCATGGGAGGAAACAACCCAGACCTCTCGGACCTCGCGGTCTACGGCATTCTGAGGAGCATCGAGGGGTGCGACGCCTTCAAGGACGCTCTGCAACATACCAATCTGAGTACATGGTACTCAGCAATGTCAGAGAGAGTGAAGAACCATAGTGGAAGTGCATTATTGGAGGGGTAACGATAGTGTACAATGTATTAGATATAAATAAAATGTCTTGTTTCATTCTACGTCATTTTATTTCATTGAGACACTGTTACGAGTCCAACAATTATGATTTGCTACGAGTTTTCATTGGATATTTTATGGACACTTTTAGGTCTATTGAAGTTTATCGTTGGACTTCATGTTTTTGGAGTCCCTGAACACGAATGTGTTGACTGTTTCTGCGAGATGTGGTTAGTTTTGTTTATTTATAACAATTTAGTTGTTTATAACGCCATTTCGCGGAAACGGTTTGAGTTAGGCAAAAAAGTTGAAAAAAAATGTTCCTCGTCCAAAAATCCATATTTCGTCCTATTATTTTTGGTTTTATTTTTTGTAGTTATCGAGTCATCACCTCTGAAAACAGGTCGCGGAGAGCGGAGACGTGCGCGTGACCCTTCGCGCATTCAGCTCAGGTTACAATGCAAGCGGCTGGGAATGAACGAAAATAGTTGAAATAACAAATGTTCCTTAGTAAAAAATACATAATTATTGTCTTATAACATTTTCCCCTAACTTCAACGGTTAACGAAATAATTTCATGGAAATGAGGAAAAATAGCTCCAATTGCCATCCCACGCGGTATGAAATTCAAGTTATCTTGGTCAATTTTGCAATTTGCCAAATCAGTAGCGAAGCGGTAAACCGGGTCAAGTCAATTTTGACTTGTGGTCAGTTTTTGATGAATATCTCGGAATCTAAGAGAGATAGTAAAATTTTTGTCATGACCTTTTTTATAGCTCTTAATTGACTCTACAAAAAAGGTCATGACAATAATTTTGCCATCTCTTTAAAATTCCGAGATATTTGTCGAAAACTGGCCAATAGTCAAAATTGACTTAACCCGGTTTACCGTTTCGCTACTGAAATTGTGAAGTGATGCATCTTCTACACCATTTTCTGACGAATAGTTGACATGATGAACTTCTTTCTTTTCTCCCATTATTTATGGAAATATTTGAACAAAAAGACGGCGAGTACCGTCTAAAACATCGCGGAAACATTATATGGAATATTCGACGATCTTGTCAGTCCTCAATTCGCTCTACAAAAAAATCTTATTACGAAAATTTCATTATCTCCTTTAGATTCGGAGATATTCCTCGGAAACTCAGCTAAGGACTAAATCAACTTAAAGCAGCTCTACCCTTCGGCCGGGCTGCGCTGTACTTTCGGATATTTTCAGTTTTTAAATTTTTCAACTAAATTGCATGGAAAAAATTTGAAAAAATTCATACCCAGTCAGTATTATCTGAATTAAATTTCGCAAAATATTGATATTCTTTCAAACATTTCCCTCATAAATAAATAATCAAACTTGTTTGCAAAACCTTAGTTAATTTTTTATGAGGTGTCAAGAAAATTCTTGATTTTTTCACATCTAATGAAAAAAAATTCAGATTTTAATCTTTGATTACAATGGAAATGTTGATTTTCACATAAGACACTGGGTTAAATCCTGATTTTTATATATTTCTTCTTTGAAAAACCAAGACGATAATTAAATTGAGAAAAAAATTAGAATTCCAAATCTAATCGAGTTTTCTGCAATTTTTTTGCAGTTTTCAATAATCTTTGAATTTACCGTAAGGGTAGAGCTACTTTAAGCCGTTTTACCGCTTTGCTATTGAATTAATAACTCGTTTTCGAATACCCCGAGACAAAATGCACACAGGAACTTTCAACTCAGATCTTCATCCTCTTTCATCCCCTAAAATGTCCATCATTTTGGGCTATCCTCCGTGTAAAAGACCAAAAGTCCATGTATAACTGGAGCCGAAGATTAAAATTAAAACTTGAAAATCAGTATTGGATTTCATATGGCAATTTTCGGTAGTTTAACATAAATCCACAATTCTCCATATCCGTCGATCCACCTGGAACTGGATTTGGAACGATGTAGAGAGTGGAAAAAGCGCTTCTTTTTGATTGGAATCCATTCCCTCAGAATCTGTCTGTGTCGTAACGAGCTCCAAATTTATCGGAGGGATTTGGAACTATTATGTAATTGTGGGTGCAGTTAAGACCAGACTGTGAGTAGTCCTCACGAGCGGCTCTATCAATAACTCCAGAATCTCCGGAAACTGTAAATGATGTTCTGTGTGATGGGGACCACTCGATGTAGTATCCTAGGACGGGACGAATGCAGATTTTGTAATTCAAATTTTGTAACTGGCGTGTTCCAACAGATGATTTCCCTGCTGTTGAAATATGAAAAGATGTTGCATCAGTTTGGAAAAATATCAAGAGTCGATTGATGGAAATTGTTTGCTTAGTATTTACCTCGAGGATTGGGCATAGTTCCATAATCTAAACTCATCACAGTGCCAGAAATAGCTTCGTAATACTGCAAGCAACCGCTCGGAGCTAAAATTGGGGGAACAAATTATCTGACGGATGATGTATTATTTTTAGCGATGTCGTAAATTTTGCGATTATTTACCTTTCCACGGCGAGTCATACGCTATCTGCTGGAGTCTTAGATTCCACCTACGAGCGAATCTGTAGGCAGCATTGGTGATCACTGTGATGCTAATGGGATTTCTACCAACGAAATTCACGTACACTGAGCAGAAATCACTAATTATAATTCTATAATTCTACTATTTGAGTTATTTTACGTTTTCAATAGACGGGCATTAGTTAGACCGCCCTGCATGGAGGGAAATATTCAATAAAAATTACGGAACAATTTACGTAATCCACAATGCTAAGTTTTACGGAACTGTCAGGTAATTATTTTTTATTTTTAACGTAATTTGTCACAAGCTTGTGACTGGCCATCGCCCGAGGGCCTTCAGCCTGGGATTTATATATTATATTATATACAAGAGATTCGATCAATTCTGATGCATGAAAAATTATAAAACGCATTAAAAATTGAAGCTACACTATCCAGCTTTCGAATGGCGTTGGCGGAATTGGATTATCTGTCACAGTTTTGGAATTATCCAGTTTTAAACAGAATCATGCGTTTTTGCTTGGGTCCATATTAGTGAATTTTTTCAAGTGAACCATTCCGTAACTATCAACGAATATTCATTTAGTCATATTCAACTCTACCATTTGTTAATAGTTAAGGAATCTCGTTTGGAATGAATGAATCAGTCTATCAGTGTACTGCGTATTGCGAGACTGAGACGAGACCAAAGATTTCCATGTTTATTGAGACCGAGACCATCTCTCCAAAGTATTGTCTCGTAGTCTCTCGCGGCATCACTATTGCTATAGAGTGGTCATTCTTCTCAGTCGCTTCGTGATGACGAGATGCACTTGAGAGTGCATTGCGGGAGGAGGGAGGGGAATAATATTTAACGTATTGAATTGAATATGAATAAAATATCTTGTGTCATTCAACATCTTTTTATTTAATTGAAAAACTTATTATTAGTGAGCCGGCACCAGCGGTCTCTCTCAAATCCTCTTAGACTTCGCATGCCAATTGTCGATAATTCAAAGTAAATCCGCGATTTTCCACGTCCACGACTTCGCCCGGAGCTGGATTTGTTACGACGTATAGAATGAAACAAGCGCTGGTTTTCCTCTGAAATCCATTTCCACAGAATCGATCTGCGTCGTAACGACCTCCAGTTGTATTCGAGGGATTTGGAACTATCACGTAATTGTGGGTACACTCGGTGCCAGACTCAGACAAGTCTTCGTCAGCGGCTCCAGTAATAAGTCCAGAGTCTCCGGAAACTGTAAATGATGTTGGGTCTGGTTGAGACCACTCAATTGTACAATCCCCCAACGCCGGACGAACGCAGATTTTGTAATTTAAATTCTGCATTTGTCTGGTTCCAATAGATGTAGTCGTTGGGACTGAAATACGAAGATATAATTCATCGGTTTGAGACAATTTGGAGAATCGATTGATGGAAAATGGTCTCGATTATTTACCTCGAGGATTTGGTATAGTCCCATAATTGAAACTCATCACAGTCCCAGAAATGGTTTTATAATACTGCAGGCAGCCACTTGGAGCTGAAATTGCCGGAAAAATCATCTAAAGAATTCTTTATTACAGTAGACTCCCGTTAGAGTCACACTTAAGGAGCTGTTGGGGAAGTGAATTCGGAGAATGCGACTGTATTCGCCTTCGATAAAATAAAAATACTGAATTTTTCTTGTTATTTTATTGATGAAAAAATGAAAATATAATAATAATTATCATAGCAATTAAGATATTATAATGACCAATAAAAATAAACATTCATTAGTTATTATTAATAATTAATTATTGTCATGTGGATCCATTTTTCAATTCATTTAAATTTTCACTCGATCAACTAACTAATCAAATTTTAACTCATTTTACCACAATAAAAGTGTAGGCAGTGTCTATTCACACGCTCCACGGTAACTTTGACCGTGGATATACGGGACGTTTTGCCGTGGATTCAAGGTAATTTCTACCGTGGATATATGGGAGATAGTGGACCCTCAACTTTTACTTCTCAAATTAAATCTAGACAATAAACTAGACACATCGAATCTATTGATAAGTGATATGGAGATAGTAGACCAGTAAACAATTTTCTCGAATACGAATATCAGTATAGATTAACGCAAATAAAAAATGAAATAAATAATTGACTAAACGGAAAAAAAATAAAATAAAAGATGAAATGAATAGTTTTTTACATTTTATGTGAACGATTTCATAACCATATTCATATTTGTCTAATGCGATTGAGAATTAATTATTATCCCTATCTCTCTAATATGTTCATATATCTATAAGTTCATATAGGGGTTATATGAGGGTCATATGGGGATCAAATTCTACAGTCGTCAAATCCTTTAAAAATAACAATAAGAATATCTCGCTGTATTATAAAAATCTAAATCGACTTCTGGCAATGAAAATTTGGTACTCGAAATTAAGACTCCAAAATGAAGGGTCGCAAGGGTCAAAATAAGGGTCAGAAGGTCAGAAGGAACGTGGAGGTCATATGTGGGTTGGCGAGCGGAGTGAGCAAGGAGCAGCCCCCTAATTTGTTATAATGTTGGAAACTTTAAAATGTTTTACCTCGCCAAGGGGAGTCACACGCTATCTGCTGGACTCTCAGATTCCATTTACGAGCAAATCGATAGGCGGCATTGGTGATCACAGAGATCGTGATAGGATTATTACCATTGAAATCCACATACACTAAACATAAACCAATTGACGTAATTTTGATTTTTGAATCAGCTCACGGTTTTACTACACACACTGCGAGAAAAAATTGTTCTGCCGACAAATTATATGTCTCCCTGAAGAAATCTTTTGTCGTGTTGAAGCAATTTCCTTGTGGACAAAAAAAAAATTCCACCAAAATATGATAATTTTCGTAGTAGTAATTGTTCACGTGAGACGTTTATATATCTTTTGGCTAAATACATTCGTTCTACAGAGAATTATATGAATCTTCGGTTTTATCAAGTGAATGTTATTGAGTACTGTACATCTTTGTCCAGTAAACACTCAACATTTCCATGGAACAAATAGTAATTTCAAGAGAAAACTACAATTTTCTTGCCGAAAACTGTGCAAAACTAAATAAATTCGAGGGGACAATTTTTTTTGAGGAAAAGAAGTATTCTTTCCTCGTCAATACATTCTTCCTATGGTATAAACCTATAGAGTTCTCTCAGATCAAATGATTGTTGTACAATAAATTATATATTTTTCTCGCCAACAGTTCGAATTCTTCTAGGAATATTTCGATGATCACGACAAACTAGTATATTTCGATACGAGTGCGGAATAAGTGCTTTTTGGCTCGTGGGAGGTTCATAGCACGAGCCGAAGGCGAGTGACTATAAGTGAGACACTTTTCCCATGAGTATCAAATGATATTTTTCTGTACTGCTTCTCACGATTTCTCGTCTGAGAATTGGTATTGCATACTTCCCAAACTCGAAAACTTGAAAATCACTACAGAAAAATCTTGTCCCGGGCTGCTGCGATGGGATTTTTTTACTCGTGTGGTTGACCATTTTTCATTAAAGAAAAGAATTTATATAGCGTTCCACATCTTTGTGACGTCATAGGAAATTAGTTGGATAGGATTTGGATGAGGTAGGAGGGGATCCGGGATTATTCTCTTTTACGCAACACGAGTAAAAAACCCCATCGCAGCAGCCCGGAAAAATACGATTTCCGTACTGACCTTCACTTTTCCCAGTCCGGAGATTGGTACCCTTCCCCAAACTGGCAAAAATGAAAGTTACTACGGAAAAATATCATTCGCGCTTTGTGCCACAGGAGTTTTCGATTCGTGTGATTGGCAAGCCTCGTCTTCAGCTCGTCGAAACCGCCAGTGGCACTCGACGTGAAATATAATATTTCATCACACTGATAGAAAAAGTGGAACGATTCAGTTGCACCAAACGAGGCTTTTTAACTGTTACCGCGATTCGTTAATAATTACACGGAGAGAAATATTCAAGAAAAATTACGGAACATTTCACGTAATCCGCAAGCGAGAATCGTTTTCAGTGAATTTCTATAGGAAAATAAGAGAATAAATCTGAAACGTTCAGTAAATTTTCGGGTCTGTCACCGAAAAAATACGAAAAAGTCACGTAATTTTTCTGAAAGTTGTAAAATCTAACAGAAACTTCAAGACTTATTATGCCTCAAAACATGAAAATTCTTGGATGTTTAAGAATTTTTACGAAAAGATCCGGAAAAATTACGGAACGTGTTGTTAAAATCTCCTCCTCACGGTGACTCATGGCTAGCCGTGAGGCGTCGGACGGATGAGTAATTTTTACGGAATAGATCGTAGAATTTACATGATGATTGACACTTTTTATTGAATTTTACTTTGCTCCCAGATTACGTTTCGAAACGTAATTTTTACGTCTTTTTTCTGGTAATTTTTATTGAATATTTCTCTCCGTGTAACGAATCGAGGTAATAGTTAAAAATCCTCGTTTAGTTCGACTAAACCTTTCTATCAGTGCACAATGTGTGGAGAAGGGACGTTTTAGGCACGTGAATCGATATTAAATTTCTTTCTATCAAGTTGCTTAATTTCCCTCAAGTAAATATGTTCCTCTCCCTCAAACATTCTCACGTGGAACATATAGTTTTTCGGCACAGCTAATTTTTTCTCTCAGTGCAGCCCCTGATTAGCTCCTCAAATTTTGCTTTGGCTTGGCAATACCCTATCCATGAAAGGCAACGTGCAGGTAGAAGGTGGGGTAAAATGAATTTATCGAAATCTTTGATATGCACTCGCCAAATGACACAATTTTAACGGACTTAGTCTTGTTTTAACGATGGCAAAGAGCGCTTACAAACAGTTCATTTCACCCCACTTTCCCGTTACTTTGATTTAATTTCTAAAAAACTCACTATGTTGACCGACATTCTCTCCACAAATACGTGGGACTCTTCTAGCAGATCCAGTCACTAATAGGAAATCCAAGTCGCAAATGCCAGAGGCGTTCGGTTGAGCCAAATTGAAATCCAGGAAATCAATCCTTAACTGGAAAAAAGAGAATACACAAGTGTAATCTTAGTTCTTTTTTCATTTTTTTTTCTTTTCATCAAGAACATCAAACAAAAAAACATAGAAAATTTGAGCTGAGGAAATTCTATAGAAAATATCCCAAAAAATAAAAATAAAATATCTCAATAGAATGAGTTATATAGAAAAATCTAATTCTGTTGACTTTTTTGATAGAATATTTTCGATTGAACATTTCAATAGAATTAGCCATGAACTAATAGAAAGTTCAATAGATATCCTACCGAATTGTCTAGCTAATTTACTAGGTTTTTTTATTATTTTTTTTCGTGATTAGTCACCCATGAGGGAAACCCCGCCGCGCCGTTTTTCTTTAATTACAATTGACTAGCTAACCGAAGGAATAAAAAAAATTGATTTTGTCAGTTGAAGTGTCCGACGATGGCAAAGAGCGCTTACAAACAATTCAATTATAGGAGTTTTTCGAACGACATATTTCCCAAAATTCCTAAAGAAAACAAATTATGTCGGACAAATTATTTCGGAGAAAAAAAAATTTCAAAGAGAAGTAGAATTTAGAGAGAAAAAATCCCGCACCACCCAGGCGGGATTCGAACCCGGGTCTCCCAGTTACGCGCCGGGCACTCCCAACTAAGCTACCGGGAACTACGGAAATCCTCTCTAAATTCGCCAGACAACACCACCTAACTACCTTTAGGCATTAAATCAATTCAAAGGGAATTAGAATTTAGAGAGAAAAAATCCCGCACCGCCCAGCCGGGATTAATTATTTTTTCCCATGTTAAATGAAATTGCCGATGACGCGGCGTTGCCGGGAACTCGCTAATCGCGCCCGAGCATTGCAGAGTGAATTCGGCAACGCTGAAGCCTAAATAACACGGCGGGGAATCCCCGCGGAGGTGACCAAGTTCGCAGGGTCGCGTCTGGTGACCGGACTAGGGTTAAAATTTCGTACCTGACATATATTTGTGGTGCAAGGATACACCGTAATCATACACCGTTCGGCTCCAGTATGAGCAGAATAATATCCTTCATTCACGAAATACGTGTTATTGATATTTGTAGTGGCTCCACATGTCTTTCGAACTGAAAGAATTAATAATTAATCACGCAAATCATTCTTCCATCGGTCTCGAAACTTCCAACTGTACATACAAGTGCAACAAACTCCCAAATTAGTCGCACATGATCCCGAAGGATTCCCGCCATACTTTGAGCACTCTCTCTTCGTGAAACACGTTCCATTAAACGAATTCGAGCCAATGCACTCGGAGTTTGCAAAACGTACGACACTGAACAGTGGGAAAACTAGAATTCAAGGATTAACAGCGTTAGAAGACGAAACAAATAGTCGGATTATCCCCGAGGGATGCATCCGCCAGAACTTACATCTTGCCTGGCGATCGCTATGTTCTTCAACTTCTGACGGGTTATCATCCCCCAGGGATGTTGTCCAGGTCGAGGTCTCACCGGTAACAATCGTCGTGACGATGACAACAAAACTAAAAATCCACCCCAACATCTTTACGGTCTCTCAACCGTCAAATGATACATTTTCTTCAAACTTGTCTCGACGATCCAGATAACGGGAATAGTTTGCTCAACAATCACGGCAATTAGCGACTCTTCGCCTGGTAAATTCAATAATGTGACGATAATTTGGATAACTGTGCTTTGAGTACCGCTAGTATATGTAACTAATGGCTCCGTCCATTGAGCAGAACATGAATACTCATCACGTTTTGTGATGACATGGAGTCTATGATCAATTCTTTCGAAAGTTCCCTATTCTGCGGAAACAACAGTTTGCGAGAAAATAATCATACACGGAGAGAAATGTTCAGTAAAAATTATGGAACTCACAGTTCGCTCACCGATTACGGAATCGACTCAGAAAATTTAAGTGACGGTAGCGTAATTTTTTATAGGAGATTCAGGTAAAAATCAGGGATTCCCATCAATATTAAATTTCTGTAATATTACAAGAATTTGACCCTTACATCAATGAAGGTTTAAAATATGTTGATAATTTTTCAAATAATATAATGTTAATAATCTGATTTTTTTCGAATAATGATGCATTTAAAATTTGTTAATATGAACCTGTAAATTTACTACTAAATGAATAATTCAAATTTCTTAAAGGGGATTTTCGATTACATAAATAATCGTCAATCTTCCTAGCTCAATTATTGATTGATAAAGTAGTTGAAAATTTGAATATTTGAATTGATGATATTTAAGTACTCAAAAAATTTAAGAGTAATGTTAACTAATTGATGGCTGCAATATTTAACGGTAATAAAATATTACAAATTTGGCTATCCCTGGTAAAAATTACGGAACGCTCTAGAAAAATTCCGTGACAGTTCCGTAAAATTTCCTACAACCATATTTCACTCCGGAATTACGGAAAAGATACGTAATTTTTATGGCATATTTCTGCCCGTGTACTATGCGTTGAATGGAAGCGGTTTTTTGGCCTCCAAAATTGAGATTTTGCATAGGGGAGAGTGGAGTAAAATGAAACAGTGGGGCAAAATGAACCATGGGGCAAAGTGAAACAGTCAAAAAAACGACTGTTTGATGCAGTTGAAGCAAACAAATTTTTTATTATTAAATTTTTTTGTGTCAACTTTTTATATTCTTGGGAGTACTGATGAGAATAATAATTTTCTATTCAGTAGAATGGAAAATTATTGAGAACTTTTGATGGGCGAAGATTTTGTCAATATTCGGCACGTATTTTTTATTTTAATGAATAATCTCAGTAGCAGTGTTCGACTGATGAATAAGCGACGAAAAGTTGGTATATTTAATGAATAATGGAAAGAAATAAATAAGAAATGGAAAACAAAAGTCAAAAGTAAAATTGAATATTCCAAAAATAAATTTCTCTTGGTCTTTGAATATTATAACATGAATAAGAAATGAAGCAAGAAGATCAATAAAAATAACTGTAATGAATAAAAAATGTGAATACATTCTCAAACCATGAAAAATTAATTTTCCAATTATTTTTGTTTTTCATTTTCTTTTCGAATACTCGGTATACGGGCAAACAATTTTGAAATATCATTTCCGTCGAAAATTTTCTGATTTTTCCGAAAAATTTATTAAACTCAGGGTAAAAAGCGGGAAACAGTTTTAAATCAACTTTTAGAGTTTTATGTTTCGATTTTTATCAAAATGTCGAGGTGAGGAAGAAAAATGACCAACATCTTCTGAAAACTCAAAAAATTTGCGGTCAGAAACTGTGTTTTAAATGTTTTTTTGTATTTTAGGACATGTTCAATGAGAGCGAATAATTCCAAATCAAAATCATTTAATCAAAAACGCCGGACCCATGACAACCGTAACTGTCCCTTCTCTACTCCCAACTTGACCTTTACCCCACACTCGAAAATATCCGAAGTCACCGGCCCTGTGCTAGTTATGACAATATAGGAAGTGTTTAAATTCCTGCCTAAATTCACTGATTCATCGGGACAATGTGTCACTAATCGAAAGCATCCACAATATATTATTGGCCCTCCTACACGAGGGATCTGTTATCACCCCTCGTTTGGATACAAGTTATTCATCACCCTTCGTGGACAAATTCCTCACCAACCATCGTTTGTTTATCAATAAACATTTAAAAGCCTTTCCACACTCTTCGGGGTAACAATCCCTCGGCGTCCTTCACATTTTATTCATCAAGTACTTTACCTTGCAATTCAATTGCAGTAATTCAACCTAACGTAAATTTTCAAAAGTTAGTCATCATTCTACGTAGTGAAATCAACAGGTTATTCATACAGTGAAATAAACGAAACATTATAAGTGAATTATAGAACATTATCAGTGAAAATTAACATTGGAATGAGTAAACTCATGCGATTATTACGAACGTTTATGAAAGACAATCATCGCAGTATTCGTGAAACTCAGCAATTCTATAGCTTCTATCATCGCCTCTTATAAACAAGCTCCAGTTTGCACTTCCTTCCTCCACGATCGTCGTGAAAATCATTGACCATCTCCAAATATTTGACAGAGAGCCAATGGACTCTAATTTATCATAAGAACTGCAGCGCTATCGATGCATAGTAACATTGTTTTTGAATATTTGTCCCGCTCCATAGTAACCATTAGTTACGAACAGTAACGCTCCTTGATTAACACCCGCCTAGTGAAATGTTGGAAAGAATCTCACATCGATTTAAATTTGTAGACGTCGGAACATATTTACGTCAGTAGTACCCGCCTTCTTGGATAACATTTTACCTCAAAACGTTCATCAATCATGTCCATCGCAAAGTTTTACTCTTGATCTTCTGCATCACAATTCTATTAGGTGAAACTCTAAGTCGTCCAGAAGTCGATTGGTTTGAGAGCGTGACTACACGTTTACTTCCCTCCGGTGATATACATACAGCTGTTATCGTACATGATCTTGACACAGATGATTCTGATAGACTGAAAAAGGAATTCGTGGAACTCAGCAATTCGACAGCTTCTTTCATCGCGTCTTATAAACGAGCTCACAATTATCATAAGAATTGGAACATTCTAGACGCACAGTAACATCGGTCTTGAATATCTTTCCCGCTCCAAAGTTACCATTAGTTATGAACGGTAATGCTCCTTGATTAACACCCGCCTAGTGAAATGTTGGAAAGAATTTCACATCGATTTAAATTTGTTGACCTCGGAACATATTTACGTCAGTAGTACCCGTCTTCTTAAATAACATTTTACCTCAACACGTTCATCAATCATGCCCATCGCAAAGATTTTACTCTTGATCTTCTGCATCACAATTCTATTAGATAAAACTTTAAGTCGTCCAGAAGTCGATTGGTTTGAGAGCGTGTCTACACGTTTACTTCGCTCCGGTGATATACATACAGCTGTTATCGTACATGATCTTGACACAGATGATTCTGATAGACTGAAAAAGGAATTCGTGGAACTCAGCAATTCGACAGCTTCTTTCATCGCGTCTTATAAACGAGCTCACAATTATCATAAGAATTGGAACATTCTAGACGCACAGTAACATCGGTCTTGAATATCTTTCCCGCTCCAAAGTTACCATTAGTTATGAACGGTAATGCTCCTTGATTAACACCCGCCTAGTGAAATGTTGGAAAGAATTTCACATCGATTTAAATTTGTTGACCTCGGAACATATTTACGTCAGTAGTACCCGTCTTCTTAAATAACATTTTACCTCAACACGTTCATCAATCATGCCCATCGCAAAGATTTTACTCTTGATCTTCTGCATCACAATTCTATTAGATAAAACTTTAAGTCGTCCAGAAGTCGATTGGTTTGAGAGCGTGTCTACACGTTTACTTCGCTCCGGTGATATACATACAGCTGTTATCGTACATGATCTTGACACAGATGATTCTGATGTTCTGAAAAAGGAATTATTTGGAAAAATCATGGGGAACATGCCATGTGTAACAGTTAACGTAGACGACGATATTCTTCACTTGAAAAAACTCGATTTTGGTGTTGTATCGAAATCATCGACTTCTCTGCTGTTCATATTCTATGCTGACTATTCTGGAGACAATGTGCAAATATTTAAAGTGATGCATGCGATGAATCGAGTAGCAGATTTTTCCGTTAACTACATTCTCATTATTTTGAGAACATCATCAAATTTGGATAGAGGCGTAGAAAATATCTTGCAACATGCCTGGAGACAATCGATGTTGAACATGGTGATTGCCGAGAATCGTCAGGTAATAGATTCTCAAAGACCCACCAAAGTGCCTGCGAATAATCCGAATTATCTTGGTTGCGGAGACTTGAGATGTTACGGAGTGAACAGCCGAATTGACGAAGATAGCTCAATCCAAGTGATAATGCATCAGTTCAATCCTTTCATAAAAAAATTCTACCACGATGAATTTCACCCGGGGATCGAGTTATATCGTAATTTCGCGAAAAATATGCATGGACATCAAATCAGGGTAACTTTTTCCGATCAACCACCATTTACATACTGGAAAGCACCTGATTTAAAAATGGGAATACGGAAGAGAAACAACAACGCGATGACGGGACCGAATGTTCACGTGATAGAAAACATTGCTCAAGCATTGAACTTTACCATTGCCTATGCCATTTTCATAGAGGATAAATATGAATGGGAGTCAAGACCAAACAACTATGTGAATTCAATAAATACCGTCTTATATTTGTTGAAAAAAAGTGCAACAGACATTTTTGCTAACGCAATGGTTCTTACAACAGATGAAACATTGGATGAATCCCTGAGATCGCCGCTAATCATGACAAATGAACTGACTTTGCTTATGCCAAGTGACTTTAAGTTTAACAAAAAGTTAATGAATAACGCTATTCTGAGTGGCGTTTTAACATTGGCCATCATTATTCTAATTTGGTTCGCAACGATTTTCCTGAAATTTAATGAGAAAATGTGGAAGTTCTCCGTTATATTTGGGTTGATATTTTCTATTACAATAACTCGCCAGCCTTTGAAAACCTTCGAAAGGATCCTATTTATCGTCGTTGTCATACTGGCGTTCATGTATTCGAGTGATATTTACGCTTCATTCACAACTCTTGGTATTGATCCCTTGGTAGAAAATAAATACGAAACATTCGAACGAATTGACGATTCAGATTTGACGCCAATTATTCAATATTTATTGTTCAATAAAACTTTCGAGGGAGCAGCTGGGGCTAAATTAAACTTGAAATTAATTAAATTAAAAGAAAACTGTACCTTATTTTAGCACACGTTTCTGTCCAGAAATGGCAATGGTGCACCGTAATGTTTGCTGTATCATGACTAGAATCGAAGCTGAATATTACAAGTCTCAGAGTCACACGAATGATGGTCAATATAGATTGCAAGTCGCTAAGCCAAGTTTTTGGTCCGATACCGGAGTTTTTCACTTTCGTTGGAATTTGCCTGGTAAAACTAATATGAAAAAAATCATTGAGAATTTTCGCGAAGCGGGTATTTTGAATAAGTTCTATGCAACACCCTACATGCACCCCCAAAATGACCAAAATGATAATGCATACGAGATGGATGAACAATCACAGATTCATCTGCTGAGACAACTAGTCATGCTCGCTGTAATCGGAAATTCACTTGCTGTCATCGTATGTATTGGAGAACTACTCGCTCATCGCTTCAAAAATTCGGTTAAGGGAAAGGTCAAACTCAATCTATGTGGCGTTTTCAGAAGGAGAATGAAACAAATCCAGACCTACTTATTATTGACATATAGAACCTTAAATGTGCAAGTTGTATTGCTCCTCAGGGCAATGCGAAAATACAAAATACAACTCTTGGACCGACGCCGTTGGCCGAAGTGGTTGAAGTCATTTAGCCGGACTGCGGATCGTCAGGCGCAGATTTGAGTCTCGCGCAGGGCCATTGAGATTTCTCATTGATGATTTTTCCCAATCGGATTTCGACCAATGAAAGCGCAGTACTTGAGGCTACCCGACAGTTTTATTTCAGATATTTCCTCTTAGCTTTCGAAAAAATCGTTAGAGATCAGGAAGTTTCCCTACTCTACGTAATATATTTCGCCTGCCAAAGAGATGTGAATCCGGTATACACTGATAGAAAGGATTAATAGACCTATATGGTAATGACGCATGGGGAGTAATAGCGCCTGAATAAATTACTGTACCCTATACCCTCATTCATCCGTTTAAACCAATACATGTAACAGTACGGCATCAATGTATCATATCTACTCTTTTAGACTCCTAATACTATATACGCAGCTTCCAATTCATTAGACTCTAAATACTACAGCAACAGAAACAAAATATAAAATTCTATTCATATGTAAATACTTGGCTGAAGGCCCTCGGGCGATGGTCTATTGACTATTAACAAATGTTCATTCGTTAATAGTTAACAAGTGCACATTTGAGAAGCCTTGTTTGACTCCATTTTCACTTTTCAAGTGAACCATTCATTAACTATAAACAAATATTTATTTGGTCATATTCAGCTCTACCATTTGTTAACAGTTAACGAATCTCATTTGGAATGAATGGATCAGTCTATCAGTGTTGGTGAGCGAGCACGGTAATTTTTCTGGTGCGGCAGAGTTTTAAACACAACGGAGCGGCACGTAAATATCAATTGAATGTAAGTTTCTTATTTCTCGGATTGTAACATTCTCTAATTTTACTTAGAAATTATATAAGCCGTTATAAAACGGGATGAATTGTTTTAAAAAAATCTGTACGTATGTAAACACATAGGGTGTGGATTTTGCGTAATGAATTTTTAGGAAATATAAAATTAATGCGGTCAAATTTATCAACAAAAATATAAAATTCGGGCCCACAGTAGCTATTATTGAGATCACTTTTGGTCTTGAGATTTCATCATTCCAATCTCACGTCCCACACATTGTGATGAAAAATAGGGTTCAACACTCATAGGAAAAGTGTTCTTTGACCCCTGGGAGGGTAGCAATCGCCTTCGATACACGTTGTACACCTCGTACGGGTCAAAAAATGCATTTATTTAAGTGTATGTGTATAACGGTGTATCATATAAGTACGATGTGATGTGTAAAACGTCACAGTTATGCATTTAGAATTGTATATTTCTAACATAAGAAGGTAAAATAAAGGAGTCGTGCCCACATGCACGTCGGTAAGGGTCCTTTAACTTATCTCCCGTGGTTAGAACGGAATTTTTCCCCTCGGCGTCGGGGTGAAAATATATTACCTATGACGTTGGTTGAAATAAACGGCAAAAAAATAGTTGAGCCATTCTTCGAACCAGGCTTGTTGTAATGCCTGTCTGAAAAGTGAACTATCACAAAATTTACAAAAATCTGCATTTGCGTTGAGTAATCTCAAATATTCCGAGTCCTTCGTAATGTTTAGGATTCATATAACACAACAGCTGATCAATCTCACTTTCATAACCGCAGATTCTTTATTTAAGGATAAATCACCGACATTTGCAAGTCTTATTATTAGAAAAATAAATCTTCCAGATAAATAAAGTGTCAATGTGCTCTCCTCAGGATCTGCATTTAATTTATTAAACTTCATGTAGATTATCTAGTGAGATACGATTTACTTTAAATGTGAAACTATTAGATTCACCCAGTCATGCGACAGGTTCCGAGTTCAAAGCCCGGCTGCTATCTAACGATCGCACCACTCTACCCGGTCATTTAAAGTCTTTAAAGTCTTGATCATCATCGCAATATACCCTAACCGGGTCGAAACGATGTAAAATAACGATAAAAAAAAAGATTCACCAAGTAAATTATTTGAGAAATTTCACGAGTTCAACAAACCATTTCGATTTCTTGATTCAAATTTCAGCAGTCATCGATATGTTTGAGATACATGATTCTTCTCACAGCGTTTACGTATCTAGTGAAGGTTTGCAGCTAGATGAAAACAAAACAAACCAATCATTCAATCAACAAATTCGAACAAATTGAAAGATATTCCCACTGCTCCTCATAGGAGCTCCAAATTTACGCTTCCAGCCTTCGACATTCATTTACAGCTAAGAAAATTCCCTCCGTGGAACATTCTGCGGTTATATCCAGCAAAAACTTACACAATTAGTCGAAAAGTAGTAATTGTGATATTGCATTTTCTTTGTTGTGAGGCTTTTGCGGCCATGATTATTGATATCACTGGCTTCCGGATGGATGCCGGGGTTGGTTTCAGTGTTACGCCCAAGTTTCGCGAACATTGTAGTCTGCATCTTCAGGGCTATGAGCCCCGATTCTGAGCTCCGAGGTCTGGAGATAGAGCTTGTATACCCTCCCCTGCGGTGGTGGGGTGTGAGAAGAGGGGGAGGGGCAGCCAATCATTTTTAATTCAGTGGCGAAGTGATAAAACGATTTAAGTCGACTTATCTCCCAGTTGAGTTTCTGAGGAATATTTCCGAATCTAAGGGAGATAGCGAAATTTTCGTAAATACATTTGTTGTAGCTCTCAATCGGCTCTACAAAAAAGGTGTTAAAAACATTTTGCTACCTCCCTTAGATTCCGAGATTTCATTGAAAACTGGTCAATAGTCAAAATTGATTTGTACCGTTTTAACACTTTGCTACTGAATTGATCAGCTGGTCAATTAAAAAACCGGGAGGACAGTTTTCCAAATAGAGTTCACTTGATATCCTCTGTCCCTGTTGAGGTTGTTAGGGTTTTATACATCTCCTTGTATTTTGTTGATTATTATAGATGAATAAATTTGGCCCTGGAGAGGAGTCCTTTCCGCTCTCGAAATATTGGCTGCTAGCTTTCGATTAATTGTATTAGTTATTGCTGGATATGAGCGCAGAGTGACCCACGGAAGGAGTTTTCTTTGATAATTAGAAGCGGTTGATAAATTATTAATTATTCATTAACAGCTCTTTCGAGAAACCGTTTATCAATTTTCCCTCGAAAGGCAACAATCAACTAGACAGTGAAGATCCCTCGCACATATTAGCAACAGGATTTAGATATCCGATGCCTTTATTACTGATCAAAGGGTATCATCCGACCTTCGATCACACATGGTAAATGCTACCAATTTTTTAAATTCAGGTACGTGATGTGATTTTTAATCTAGAGTTCAATCAATTCACTGACGAACTTGAGATCCTGCAGAAGGGACAGTGGCCGTGCCGGAGGAGCGCTAATTCGTAGTCGTCTGCGTGGAAGAACTAGAAGAAATTATTCTCATTAATTTCTCGTCAAGGAAAAAATGTCGAAGGGGATCTAAAGTGGAGTGATAGAACAGGATAAGTCAACCTAACTCGGACTTTGAACTAATGGCTTGAAAAAAATTCCTATGAAAATATTTGCATCTCTTCTCAATGCCCAGACATTTTCAAAAAATAGATTGTCAATTAAAATTGACTTATCTCATTCCACCTCTCCATTGCACACACGAAAAAATTGTATAGAAAAAGCTCGAGAATGCGTGAGGGAATTCTTGGCTTTCTACTGAACTTCTATTACTTTCTCGCCGACTTTCTTGAAAAATTCCACAGCTTATCTGCGTGTTTTTTTCAGTAGAAACTATTTTATAGAAAAAATTCGTAGAATTACACCTCCGTATAGAAATTATTCTGTTAAGTTGATTTTTATAGAAAATCCCAATCAATTTTTTAAAGTTTTTTTTACTCGATTTTGTTCTCCCCACTGAAAAAATATTTAACCCTTCGTTACACACGTCCACGTAATCGCGCCGTGCCCCCCAGGTTGGCGAGCGGAGCGAGCAAGGGGCGGAGCCCCCCATCAGAAAAATAAAATTCTATTGACTTGCTCCATAAAATTTCTTCGTACATGTGCCAAAGTATAATAAAATCCTCACCCTCAGACACGATTTGCAGAAGGTAACCTGGAGATCAGTCAACAGATTCCTATAATACCTAGTCTTGAAAGGCTCTGGCCACTTAACAATTAGCACACTGGATGGTTCCATACTCCTCAAAACCCCCCTGCCAACCTTGATCATCGATCCTCCAGTCTTATCATCAAACTTGATCAGCCTCGCAGTGAACAAGTCAGCCTCATTACGATTTATCGTCAACTGGTCCTCGACGACAGAAGAATTATCAGCAGAAGGCACAGACTCCTCAATCAACTTCTCAGCTTCCTCATCAGTGATAGCATTGTCCAGTTCAAACTCCACGAGAGGGAGAGTCTCGAACATGACAAAAGAGTGTTGGAACTTGAGTCCACATTGGATACACCTGTTGCTAGAAGTATTATTCGCTGGTAGGAGGCTGTTGAACGTCGAGCATCTATAACACAGTGACAGCAGTTCCTCAGGGTCCCTGTACTGATAAGCTCTAGCCCCCAGAGTCGACACTTCAATCTGCGCCTGAAGATGCTCTGGAACCTTCATTCCCCTCAGCCTCTCCAACAGCTGCATCGCTAATTTATTAGCACCAAGAATCCTCGCCTGTTTCACCAGTGCATAAGTTATCGTAAGTTTCGAAATCCCATCGACTCTCATTCCCTGAATCTTCATCAACAAAAATCGAGAGATATTGAAGAGTGCTTCAGGCATTAACGACGTAAAAGGCTCCTCCATGTACTTAAACACCTCATAATACGCATAATACACATCAGCTTTATCAGAATACTCCGTAAATATAATTTTAATCTCCTCGGGATTCTTGTTCAACTCTAAACTCAATTGCGAGAGAAGCCAGTAGAAATAAGAAGCATCCCTGAATCTCCTCTCGCAGACTGCGTTACCCGCCAATGTCGTGAGGACGACGATCGACTCTTCAGGCTGTCCAGCAGTTTGAAAAGCCCTCTGAGCGTCTGAGAATCTCCCAGTCTCTGCCAGCCACCTCGCATATGGTCCATACACCCTGGACTTCAACTTGGGGTTCCTCTCTGCAAGTTCGAAGGCCTCTGGCCAGGCCTGAGCATCAACAAGAACATCAGCAACATCCGGGTCGTCCCCCAGACGACTGAAGATCTCAGCAGCTCCATGAGTCGCTCCCAGTTGCTTCAGCTTCTTCGCAATGATGGACAGACTGTCGCGCTCAGCCTTGTCTAATTGTCTCCCAACCTTTATCAACATATCAATCCATCCGTACTCCGCTATGATGTTTATGGCTCTCTGGATGTCACCAGCTGCTAGAAACATCTCTGCGGCTGCTCGAGGCTCTCCCAAACTCTTCGCCCACTCCGCACGTTTTCGAAGGAGAACTGTTCTATCCTGCGTGTTCCCAGCTGCTATGAACTCTTGGGCTATATCGAACATCCTCAGGTCAGAGTACATGTCAAGAGCGTACTGCTGCAATCCAGCTTTTTGGTAAAGTCTCGCAGCCTCTCGCAGCCTCCCCATCGCCGCAGCAGCTGTCGCCATGCAGGCCTCCTTCCCCCACTCCCCAGACTTCAACTTCTCTTCAATATCAGACACAATTTCAATGTAACGTAGTTTCTTGAGTCTCGCAAATGCAGCATGAGCTATGTTCAACTCCAATTTATCAAGAGCTGCAATTCCCAGAGCCAGCCAATCACTCTCAGCCACCCCGAGACAAGCGATTGCATAAGCCTCATCGAACATTCCAATCTCCAGATATTGGTACATCGTCGAGGACAGTGGAACTTCAACTCTGATGATGTTGGTTCCATTTATGCAGTAGACTTTCGAGCCATTGTGCCCAACGACAAATCCACAGAACTTTTGCTTGTACTCCGGGAAATTTGCGACTTTAGTTGCTAAGTAATCTCTACCGGAGAAGCACATCATGTCCTCGAAGGCACGGTTGAAGGCGACACTCGTGACGTCGTAGAACTCCTGGAGTTTCTCTTCGGTGTAAAGATCGAATACTGATAAAGTGTTGGTTTCACTGACGACAGCCAGTTTTTCTTTGAGTGAACTGACGTCCAAGCAGCGAATAGGGCCCTCGACCTTGGCCAAATGTGCGGGGAACGGGTTGTCCAGGTAAATCTTCATTACTTGACCGCTCTTCAGACCCGCCACCAGGCACTCCTTGCCTGCTGGGCCTCCAACCACTTTGATGTACGTGATAGGGCTATCTAGGATCCACTCTCTCTCTACGACTCCAGTGAACGATAGGCTCTGAAGTCGTTTTTCGAGGCACAACACCAAGTGGTTGGACGTCACCACGAGGAGATTGCAGTCCAGGGTCTGCGGAAGTTTCTCCTGAATCCTGTAGTGCATGCTGTCGTTGGTGCCAGAGGGTTCGTAGATGATCACTCGTTCTGGTAATTGAACTGCTAGTTTGTCTCGGTAGACTGCAATTCTCTGAATCAAATCTTTACATTTAATTCGGACCTTTTGGTTTGTCGTCAGATGCTGGATTATCACGTCAGTCATGTTCTCGCGGTAGGCGTAACGATCCCCGTAGAGACCGTGGACGATGCTCCAGGTCATCTGGAGGTAGGTGATCGTGCCATCCTGGCTTCCCACAGCCACTTGGGATGAGGAGGGGTGGACTGCACAGCTCCAGACCCAGGAGGAGAAACCGTCGCCCACTGTCGCCAGCTGGATCCCCTCGTGGGTCATCAGGAGACATTTTTTATTGCTCCCGGCCACCAGGAGGTACTGGCCTTCAGGAAAATGCGTGATTTTCAGGGGAATGAAGTTCAGAATTCTCTCGCGACCGATTTGTTTGCCGAATAGGGTGTGGAAGGATATGGTTCCGCCCCATTCGGCGATGCAGAGGACGTCCATGTTGGAGTCGTCCTTCAGGGAACCCCAGGATAAACTCCATATGGATGTTGCTCCTGATCTCTCGATTCTCGCTTGTTCTTCGCCGTTTTTGTTTCGGATAGACACGTAGCCAGCTGCTAAGCCAATCGCTAGGTATTGACCGTCTCTTGTCCAGGCGCAGCAGTTGACTCGACCCCCAGACTTGTGTTTTTGGACTGCCTTCTGCTCGGAGGACCAAAAGGCGAGGTCGGATATTGAGCAGCTGACGAGCTGGTGGGACACTGGGTTGAACTGCATGCACTGGACTGCATCGTTGTGGGAATATTTCAGGATTCCTTCGAGCTTTGAGGTCCACACGATCACGCTCTTGTCGGCACCGCCCGACGCAAATTTTTTCCCGTCTCTTGCGTAGCATACGCAGTACACTGTATCCTTATGACCTGAAAGAGAATAAGTTATTGGGGTAGTTTACGAAAATCGATAAATGTTCTTGAAGCCATTTTTTAATTAATTTCATTTTTAACGAAATTTATTGCAAGAACAATAATTTTCTTACAATAGGCCATCGCCCGATGGCCTTCAGCCAACGATTTACATATGGGCTTAACGTTTGCGTTCTATTTTATCAATTTTTTAATTCACAAGGCAAGTGGGATTTCTAGACGGCGAGAAATTTTATAGTATAATTCTAGTGCTAACGTGGGAAAAAAGGGCGCAAAATGACGGCCAAGGAAAAGATTCCAGTGCCGGCAGTAGAAATTTTATTGAGTAGCACGTGCATGTATTTCGCTGTTATATGAAATTTTCACAGAAATCCCCAGATATTTTATCAGAAATTCCTAGAAATTTTATCTTAACAGCATAGCCGATGCATTGGGATTTGTTCCAGTATTAACACTAGAATTTCTCTAAAGAATTAATAACTAATAGAATTCTCTGTGCATTGAAAATTCTATTAGTTTCTCAACAATTCTAGTGAAAAATTAGTTTATTCAAGTGTTTTTTTTAATGAAAATGTTTAATGCAGAATACTTAGAAAAAAATGAATTATTCGGCAGACAACTTATTTCATTGGATTTTTTTCGTATAAAAACTTCGCGGTATACATTTTCTATGTTCGTTCCACTGCAGTTTGTTTCTTCTTGCTGTAAAAAATTAATACTACAATAAAAATGTTTTATGGTAGCTATTTTATAACAAAAAATGATAAAATTTGATTCCGGACAATTTATCCCATTGAAATATTTCCTATTAAAATTTCTCGGCTTGAGTTTTCTTGTTTTATTTTTCCAATGAAAAGAAAAAAAAATGAAAGAAAAAGAACATCTTAATTGCATGAGATGAAAATATTTTAATTTTTTCTACAAAATAATTTCTGATGAACATTCTCTATTGAAAAAGAAACGTGCGAGGATTTTTCTATAAAATTACTAAAAAACTTAGACAATTTTCAATAAAATTCAATCAAATTTTCCAGCGAATGCGTTAGATTTTTCTTTTAAATTTTTCCGTGCGTGTCACCAAAAAGTGAACGAGTAACTGAATTGTTCAATAGTTTGTTTTGTCCCACGATCAAATCCATTTATTTACCTTTTAAAGTTTGAATCAACACCCCCTTCTCTGATTCATACACAAGTACTTGCTGGCCAGCAGCAACAATGAGTTGACTCCCATCAGGATTAAAACACAGATCATAAATGCTAGAATTACGAACATCAATGAATTATTCAACATCGCTAAAATAGTAAAAATACAAATATTTACCATTGCTCCGTTTTATCCTGGACTTTATCCACCCAAGTTGGGTGTGCCCGCATCTTGAGCAACAATGAACTCCAACAACAGCTAACAAACTTTCTTGTTTGTATCCTCCGATATCACGGAGTTGTCAAATTGATCTGTTATGCCGTTACCACGGAAACGCAATGAACTTTCGCAAGTCCGCAAAGTCTAGTTTCACGCCGCCCAAACTCTAACCTCAACATAACTCAGATGTTAACTTTTAATCGAGACTAGATACATATGCGTCATATGACGGTCACATGACGAGGCGTTTATTAAGGATGTCAAAATTTCCACCCCCTTTTCTGTGACCCCACAACTTGCAAAATAAAAATAAATCATTCTGCATCTATATAGATGCCACTTCATTTTTTCTTCATGAATTTTTATTTGAAATCCATTTTGTATTAGCCTAATACACATAATGACGTGCAAGTTGAGAGCATTTTTCATATGAGTTTTTTTATCTGATTATTAGTTTGGTTTTGTACTTTCAAAAATTTAATTTTGTTGAAACTTGAGACTTGTTGTATGGCTTTCTTATCATTCAAAAGGGCTCAAAAAGATGTTTTCTATTTTTTTTCAAATTTTATTACGCCCCCAAAGTAATTTTTTTCATTTTGTCGGTTTTTGCCAAAATTTCGCGTCTCAGCAGAAATCAGTTATTTTCGGGTGTTCAATAGGTAATTCCAACGGAAATTTTTCGTCTCCGATTAAATAATAATAATTCAGGGTTTTTGTTCTATCCAAATATTTTATCCATATTTTTTTTTTCACATTTCGTTTTAAATTTTTTTTCCCAATTTCTCATTTTGTAATTTTTTTATTCCAAAATTTATTATTTATGGTCCCTAATTAATGGTCCATGAATGGTCGATAAATGATGAATTTTTAAATGAAAAAATAAAAAATACAAAATTGGAAAAAGGAAAAAAAAGAAATTTGAAAAAAAAATGGCTAGAGCGAATCCGCGTCCCAGTCCCTTTTTTCAATGTTTCATAAAAATAGTCACATTGGATAAAGAAATAAAAAAATATCCAATCGAGCTGGGGAAAGGAGGTAACACACAAAATTTTCTACTTTCTTAGCGATTTTAAAACACTTTCGACGACGTGAGCTAATTGGCACCATGATCAATTGAAAGAACGGAACATTTTCGTCGGAAACACTTATTGAACACCCGAAAAAATTGACCTGTGCTGAGACGCGAAATTTTGTCAAAAACTCACAAAACTCAAAAATGAACTTTATGGGCGTAATAAAATTTGAAGAAAATTGAAAAAAAAATTTAGGCCTTTTGAAACATGAAAAAACCATATAGAAGCTTCAACAAAATTAAATTTTTGAAAGTCCAAAATCACACCAATAATTGGAAAAAACACCCATATATAATGAGACTATTATTTCCATTTATGACAATGACAAATTTGAAATTAATTGTGACCGTCATTATGCACCTATATAATTTGTTTCACACCAATTTGCGTACAAATCATTTGTGACCATGATTTTATTCAAGTTAGAAAATTATGGTGCGTCATATGACCGTCATTTGCTCATACATGACGCGATCTAAAAAAATTAGAGGAGGTTGAGGTAAAATAGACACTTTTGACTTTTTTAAAATATTAGTGACGGGTTGAAATTTTGATGAAATTTAATCTTTTTTTTTTTCAATACAAAGAACAATTCTTTCCCTTTGTGATGAGCCTAAACTGACCTCTATTGATACATTTCTGAGTTATGAATAATTTAAAAAAAGTCTAAAGTGTCCATTTTACCCTACCCTCCCCTGCGGTCATTTTGCATCTCTATCTGTGTTTTTAAAGGTCCAATGCTAAATTTACGGAGTTATCTGCTTATCTGCGTTCAGATGTTTATGAGATCTGACCTACCCCCGTGACTCTAGTCAAGGTCGTGAGTGCGACGTCGGTTGAGGCGAGTGTAGCTCGCGCTTGTCAAATAACTTATTTCTAGGATTTTCCTTTACTGTTAAACCATTGTATTTAATTTAACCCTCGTCCCGTAGACGTCTGTGATTCGTAAATTTTACGATATTATCAATAAACGTGTCTTGTATGCCTCGTAGAGTCATACTGACTGATTTAGCAGTGTCGATAACATGATTAAATTATTTTCGTTAAAACAAGCGAAAAAAGATGGCGAATCACCGAAGGCAGGTACTCAAAAGAAGGCATCGGCGGCACAGCTCAGGATTACTAAAGGTTAGATTCATTTACACGAGAATTTCAAGAAACTGAGAAACATTTTTCATTCATCCGTTGAACTGCATTGTGTTATTTCGCAGATATTAACGAACTGAATCTTCCCAAAACATGCAACACAGAGTTCCCCGATCCCGATGACTTGTTAAATTTTAAATTAGTTATTTGTCCCGATGAGGTAATGACAATTATCAGAGTCATCATCACGGTTTACTGTGTGATCGAGTACATCATGAATTTTTGTGGACATTGCAGGGTTTTTACAGGGGCGGAAAATTCACATTTAGCTTTAAGGTTGGACCGAATTATCCCCACGAACCGCCAAAAGTCAAGTGCGAAACTCAAGTGTATCATCCAAATATTGATCTTGAGGGAAATGTGTGTCTCAACATTTTGAGGGAAGACTGGAAGCCTGTACTCACGATTAATTCCATTGTTTATGGATTGCAGTATCTCTTCTTGGTGAGTCAACAACTTATTGTGATTGAATCGGGAATCGGATGAACTAATAAGTTGTCTCGAGGTCAAGGAGAGTTTTGATCGTTTTCTTCGAATTTGAGAGAGATAACGCATTTTCATTATGACTTTTTCTGCGGGTGTTGAGTTTTTTACAACAAAAAGGGGCATTTTTCAACGCTGACACAGTATTTTTTAGATGAAATCACGTATTGCACGTAATGAAGTCCCTTCATTTTTTAATACATTGACGTTTTATATTAAGACATGATATATGAAATAATTTCATAGAAAAACCTAGTGCTCCGTCTAAAGAAGTCTATCGAATTTCTGTTGAACTTCATAAGAAATCTATTTGAAAATTCTATTTGTTTTTCGTGCCGATTCAATTGAAAATGATGCGATTTTTCGTTCTATTTTCAATAGATATTTTTTTAATAAAAAAAAGGCTATAGGGGAGGGTAGCGGTAAAATGGACACTTGATTTTTTTAAAAATATTCATAACTCAGAAACAGATTTATCAGTTGAGCTTAGTCTAAGCTCATCACAGAGAGAAATCATTATTCTTTCAATTGAAAAATAAAATTATTCAATTTCATGAACAATTCAACACGCTATAAACATTTTTAACAAAGTCAGAAGTGTCCATTTTGCCCCACTCTCCCCTAGATGTTGATTTTTATATATACCTCATCCTGTTGTAGTTTTTTTCTATAACAGTTCTTGAACATGATTTTTTTGTTGGATTTATTATGAGAAACAAATAAAGATACAGCGAACAATGACTGGACAATTTATGCCCAACAATTTCCATAAAACAGTAAAAATCTATTAATTTCATTCTATCTAATATCTTTTAAAATATGAGACAGTAACTTTCAATAGGATTGGTGCGACAAACCAATAGAATTGTTTAATTCCATGTTGACAAAAGTCCTATAGAATTCTTATCGAGTTTTAATAAAAATTCGATTTGAAATTGCAACCCTTGCATTCTAATTTCACGATATGAAATACGTTGATTCCTACTAAATGTGAAATGTACTAACCCAGTTACACATTGTGCAATCTGAATTGCACCTTGTATAATGCAAAACATGTAAATATTTGATTTATTGTGTACAATTCGACAGTTATAATTTGAGCATGTGGAGTTCAAGAATAACAAAAACCACCAATTCGGCCCGAGTTTTATGAATTATTTGTTTTTCTTGATTTGCACATACTTGAGTTATAAATGTCGAAATGCTAAATTTGACGTTTTTGCGCATCTCAAATTTAGCATTTACAAGATTGAATTGTACAACGTGGAGTTCCTACTGCACAATGCGTAGTTGGAATGGTACACTATAATTTTGTAGAATCCAATTAGTATTTTGTGTAATTCAGTAGCAAAGCGATCGATTTAGCCCTCAGCTGAGTTTTCGCGGAATATCTCCGAATCCAAGGGAGATAAAGAAATTTGCCTAATGACCTTTTTTGTACAGTGAATTTAGCGCTATATATAGGTCAATATCTCGCAACTTTTAAAACTCATAGTAGGGAGAACAGGCCAATTGCTGGACGGTCAGGGGAAATTCGAGTTTCGTGGCAGGATCTAAAATAAAAGAATCACCTAAATGAGGATATGATGGCTTCCATATCTTCAAGAACGTTTTAATTAGCAGAAAAAAATTATTTGAAGTGAATATAACAAAACAAAGAATAATTAAAGTGGCTCTACCCTTACGGTAAATTCAAAGATTATTAAAAACTGCAAAAAAAATTGTAGAAAACTTGATTAGATTCGGAATTTTAATTTTTTTTCTCAATTTAATTATCGTTTTGGTTTTTCAAAGAAGAAATGTTTAAAAATCAGGATTTAACCGAGTGTCTTATGTGAAAATCAACATTTCCATTGTAATCAAAGATTAAAATCTGAATTTTTTTTCATTAGATGTGAAAAAATCAAGAATTTTTTTAACACCTCATAAAAAATAATCCACCGTTTTGCAAACAAGTTTTATTATTTATTTATAAGACGGAAATGTTTGAAATGATATCAATGTTTTGCGAAATTTAATTTAGATAATACTTACTGGGTATGATTTTTTTCAATTTTTTTCCATGCAGTTTAGTTGAAAAATTTAAAAACTGAAAATATCCAAAAGTACACCGTAGCCCGGCCGAAGGGTAGAGGTACTTTAAATGAAGAGATAGTTGAATGCAGCCGAAACGCCTAATTTCTAGACGACTAAACCATTTTTTTTATTTCTAAAATGTCGATCAATAGAAAAAATAATTGATGACGTGATTATACACAAGTAATATTATTAAAAGGCGAAATAATCAGTACAATTTTCACTTTATTTATGGAATATTCAATACAAGTTGAAATCGTCCAGAAACTAACCCCAGTCCAGAAATTGACCTGTTTACCCTAGTCTCCCCTTAAAGCACTGTAGACTGTAATAGGTTATTATATTAAGAAAATACTGGGTCAGTGTGAAAATATGCCAAAAATATCATATCTTTCGAATAGCCCGGTGGCCTGGCGTAGTGGTTAAGGCCGTTGCCTCACAACGGATAGGTTCCAGGTTCGATTCCTGGCCGGGTAGAATGGTGAGATCTAACCATTTTTAAAGTCTTGATCAATCGCCATATAGTCTCATCAGACTCGAAGCGATATAAAATAAGCATTAAAAAAAAAAATAAAAAAAAATATCTTTCGAATTTCAACTTACCGTTCTATTGCCCAACTTATTTAATGAAGTTCTACTGATGTCATTCTGATGATTACAGGAACCCAACCCAGAAGATCCACTAAACAAAGAAGCTGCAGAGGTATTACAGAACAACAGGAGAACCTTCGAACAGAATGTAACAAAAGCGATGAGAGGGGGCTACGTTGGGTCGTTCTACTTTGAACGGTGTCTCAAGTGATACATTTTTTTCTACATCCATGATTCTGAATGCAATCTCTCACGAGTCGTCGTCGTATAGAGAAGAATTAAATTCCCCGATGCAGTAACGAAAACAGTAAATTGGCGCTATTGCCAGCATCGCACGTCCATTCTCTTATAATTTTTGTTCTTTTAGTTTAAAAAAAACATGTCTCAGCATTTGCATATTTGGCTAACTTAAATAACGTAAAATAGCCACGGGATATGATTCCCTCCATTGCTATTTCGAAAGATATAGAACAGTAAAGCTTATTATTTGGATATTTTATATTGATTTTTTATTGAAAACTTCCGCACACATGCAAAGCGTCAACTTTTGTCACTGCTCGGGCAGTTTAGGTGGACAATTGCATAATGTATCTTCTCAAGAAGCATCCTAACGTGATTTAATTTCAATATGAAAACGACGATATGGAGATTTATGTAAAAAAAACCTATTGCTGGATAATTAAATTGAGTAAATGAACTTTAGATATTTGAGAAGATAAAGACGATGGAAGAAAATGTGAATGAAAAAATGTGCGGTAGTCGTGAGAAAAATATTACACGCCAGATTTTATTTATTAAATATCGAAGGAACATAACGATCTCGTTTGTCAATTGATGCTATAAATATTTTTAACTATATTTTTTTCTTGTCAGCTTTCACCATTTCATTTTTTCTAAACTGATATTAAACTTAGATAAACGAAGGAGAAATTATTAATAAAATTGTCGCCCCTTTAGATTGTTAAATTTTTTACGTTTCAATAATCGAAAAATATTTATGGCTTTGCGTAATGATTAATTGGAGGAATATTGGCACTCTGGGGGACAGCGTAAGTGCTTCAGAGGGTCAGGAAATTTGTAAAGACTCTTCAATACTTTCCGCACTCAATATTTTTCTGTTTCGTTTTTTAAATAGGAGATGTAAATTTAAAAAATTTAAAAAATTGTTGCGACTCGAAGAATTTTCACGCAGCTATGTAAAGATATATTCAATTATAAAAATAAATGAAACAATAATTCTGCGACAATCGCCCCCTTTCCATGTACAATGTTTCAATTCTCTCATTCAAGGCACTTTTCTTTCAGAAATTTTGTTTTTTTTTTTAATTCTGAGTGGGCTTTTCGTAATTTCTGCTGAATTTTTACAATTTGATTGCACCAGGTCAGAGGAGCGTAGAGAAAATAACCAAGTCAAACGTATGAATGACGATTAAAAATCAAATCTCCATGTATTAAAAGTAGCTTTTTTATATATTTAAAACCAACGATTTAACATAGTTTTTTCCTTAACAAATACTACATTAACTCAATTCTCTCTGAAGATCCTTCAACTAGAAAAAAATGACGAAAAAGGAAAGTAAACTAAAATTTTCCATATGATCAACGTAACTTCTCCCTTATTTCGGATACTGAGTCTGGTCCAACAGCCAGCGTTTGGTTCAATGGAAACCACTAAAATTATTTTTATAAATGTCCCAAAAAAAGTCAGAAGATAGAGATAAACTAAAGGGAGTAATAGTGGAAATAAATTAGTATCCAAAGCATTAATGTAAAATTAATACATACCACGTTCAATGGTGTTTGTATTTTGACAAAAGCGTTATCGTTAAAGTCATCGGTTTTACAATGTACAAAATCAACCAGCTCAGACTCAATTTATTGCCTCGCAGTTCAATCCGTTGAATTATTCCTATTCGTAATTTGTTAAATTTTCTTTTGACATAGGCTTTATCACGATGTGATTACGCAAAGAGTGCATTTAGTTAATGTACAAGATTTTTCACTTTACACAAAAATAGTAAATAGGAAATGCGTAATGTCTTCGAAGTGGTCATGTTTACAATCGTGTGCTATAAGTGTTTTTCATTTATTTTTCTTTTTAATCCTCATTGTCCAATTTTTTTATTCGTACTTTGCCCATCGATCAGATGTACTTGAATGTTTCAGGATTAATTTTATTCCTTCTTTACTTACTTATACGTGTTCTAGGAATATAAATGTTAAGAGAAACTTATTTTTATCGACCTAAGGGCGTACCACCGAAATTAAATGAAGTCGGCACAGTCTGGGAGTGGAAGGCATATCCTGCAAAAAAAGATCAAAATGATAAAAAAAAATGAGACACTGGAAATTGAGTCACGTACGTGAGAAACGAAAATAGAATTTAAAATACTGCAGAGGATATTGATTTCATCCAACTCACCGCCACTCTGTTCGATTCTTTTACTCTCTAGGGCTGCTTTGCGTTGCTCCGCAAGTAAAATCACCTCCTGGAGGGCTTTCCTCTGATCAGCCGTCAGGTGGCTAGTCAATCCAGTATACCACTGGTGATCTGTTCTCTCAATATCTGCGGAAAATTCATTGAACAAAATTATGCTATTTTATGACTTTGTCAATTTAGATTAGATTATAAACCGAGGGGGTAATTACTTCGAAAGAAAGTTAAACATCGGATTTCCAGATTTAAATAACGGCCGTGAAAATTTTTTTCTACCTCATATGATTACAGAACTCGTCTTTCTCGCGGCCTAGTGGCGAATTTGTTTATTAACTTTTTTATTATTGGGAGTACTGATGGGAATAATAATTTCCTATTTATTACAAAAGAACATGCGGTGCGAAAAAATCACTGAGATGCGAAACCCCTATATAACATAGCGACTACCTCCACGATGAATCCCACTCCCCTGTTAGATCTCGATCTCAACGTTCACTAGTCAGCTTGTCTCCTGACTCTCCAGCAGCCAAACTAAGACCTCGTCATCGCTGAGTATATGTTCTCTCCTCATTAAAACCCCCGAAGGTTTTTCATATATTTCTTATATCGAGACGGCAATATTAATAATTTTCGCTAATTTTATCCACAGTTCTGTTTTCAAGTGAATATGAAATAGTTCATCTATAATTCAGTTGATTAGATTGAGGCGATTACACTTTTCTTTTTTCATTCCATTGAAATTCACCATAACATTTTCCTTTTTCCTCCTCCGAGTCTCCCCCTGGCCCTCCTCTGGCCTTTGGATTTTGCTGTTTCATTTTCTTTTCAATTAATCCATTGACAGAATCTTCTCCCGTCAAAAATTCTCAATAATTCTCCATTCTACTGAATGGAAAATTATTACTCTCATCAGTACTCCCAATAATAAAAAAAAGTTAATAATGAAAAGTTGATAAAAAAAATAGTTAATAAAAAATGTTTTTGTGCTTGAATTACGTAAAACATTGGTTTTTCGACTTTCATTTAGCCCCACTCTCCCCTACTTTAATAACTCAAGACCACTTACTTTGCATAACTTCGTTGAAAACCACGTACTCATCCTGATTATTGTCATCAAAGTCCAAAGGTGTGATGTAACACTCCAAAGTGGTCTCCTCATTGGCCTCGAAATCAGAGTCATCATCATTCTCATCATCTGACTTGTGATCCGCATGTCCATCATGCATCGACGCATTGACATTGAACCCATGTGGTGCAGCTGCTCTCGTCACCTTGTCCTGCAGCTTTTCCAGATACTCCTGACTAGCGTCGTCAATCTCATCCTCGTCCGACGACAAAACCTCCTCCTCGAAGTCACTCTCTTCCTCGTCCTCCTGCTCCTCCTCGCCGTCGGCGACCTTAGCAGCATAGGCTCGCTTGAGACCATCGAACAGCAGAATCAATGAGGGAATAATCTGCTGGGCACATTCGTTGACTGCTGGAGGTCTGGCAGGGCCCATGCTGATGAGAGTGCAGAGTCCGAGGACACAGAGTTTTCGGTCGTGAAGGCCCAGGAAGCAGTCTGTGTCGTGAATCCATTGTTTGATGAAGTGAGAGGCTATTGGGTCTGTGGATTGACCGAGGGTACCCTGGAGCCCATCCATGGCCTCGAGACATAATGTCGGGTTGTAGTAAAGAGCTGCTATGACCACCTGCAGACACATTGTTCTCAATTCCGAAGTCTTGACTTCTCTGGTCAACCGCTCGAGGACCAGTTGCACCAGGGACGGTATGCACTGGTCTATGTGGCCCTTGCACTGGAGAATAATAACTTCGAGGAGTTTAGCTGCGTGACACTCTGGATCCTCCCCAGCATCTCCAGTCAATATAGCTTTGCACATATTAAACATGGCTAAAATATGATTTTCATTGGACAGAAATGCTGGAGTGTCCACTGTGATGTAGTTGTGGAGTGCTGGCATCATGTCAGTGAAGTAATCGAAGCCATCCTTCTGGAACAATTGATACATCAACTCCAGAACCTTCCACATATCCTCGGATATGGATTTTCCAGTGAGATCGTAAACCAGAGAAAGTGCCTCCTCGTAAAATTCAATGACACTCTGCCCGAAGATGTGAGCCACTACCTGAAGAACTGTGGGCTGCAGCTGCGCCATAATCTGGGGCTGGTCCTCCATAACTGTCAATAACGTTGCGATTGTGTTGAGAAGGCCCATCGCAGTGATGGCTTTTTCATCGCTTCCCTCATCTGTCTCCAGTACCTGGCTGAATGTTCTCGCCAAGTGCTGGCATATCTCAACGGCTATCGGCATCAATTGCTCGGTGTAAGTGCAGACTATTTTCTGCATCACATTCGTTAAGTCATCGTTCTCAGTTTCCCTGATTATGTTGAGTAACTCCAGGGTTATCTGTCTTATCAGTGGTTCAATGTATTTCTTGGCTTTATCTTGTGATGACAAGAGAGTCTGCAGGCAAATTGCTGCCTCGACTTTAACCGGAAGATCTTGATCATTGAGGAGGGCGTTTGTGGTTAATCGAATAGCTTCTACGAGAATGGGCTCTTGTTTGAATTTAATGTCTGAGAAATTGTGTAGCACCCAGCAGGCCCGAGCCCTCATGTGTCCATGGGGACTGTTGAATTCAGGGAAAATATACTGCAGCAGCATTTTGTCCATTTGCTCTTTGTACACCTTCTTCTTGAGAAGAATGTCAGCTAAACTGCCAACCATGTGTAGAGCACCGTCTTTCTGTCTGGGATCGGCATTCGGACTCGTCAGCACTTCCACGCAAAACTGCATCGCCTTCTGGAGCATGTCCTTGCGTTTTTTGCATGCCGATTGCAGTAGAACCTGGGCTGCTGTCACTGGTGACACAAAGTCCTCGAAAATATCAAACTTTACGCGAATATACTCGTAGGGGTCACTGTTCCACAGCTCCTCGTCAGACGATGAGTAAGAGAGAATTGGGAAGAGTACGTCTCTGATAATCTCAAACATATGTGGCTTCAGGAATTTCCAAGAGAACGCATGACTCACGCCCTGATTTATGTAGTTTAACGACTGCTGAATAACCCTCGGTGATACGTAAATTTTTCGCCTGTACTGGTCCAGTATTTTCAGAAGCACTTCCAGTATACCACCACTGAATGTCTGCAAATACCATTCAGAAAATTCTTTGTACTCTTTGGTTACAGTTCCAGGACTGCCGTATCTCTCAAACATACGGTGGAGAATGTGGAGGGCCCATTTTTTACACTTCCACCAGGGCAATTCAGCGCGCTCGTCCTCGTCCAGGTCGGGATCGTTCGTTTCAGGGGGCACTGGCCTGTCTGCAACTTGTCTCACCACGTCCATCCACTGGGAAAATACATCCTTTGATATCAAGTCTAGGGGGAGGGAATACTGTGTCAGGGCGAAGAAGATTTTGAGTATTTGCTTCTGGAGGAGGACCGACTGCTCGGATGGATCGGGCAGGAGACGCAGGATCAGCTGGTAGATCATGGGGAACAGGAGATTCATTGCTTCGTTCAGAGGACCTCGTTCTTCTGCTTTTTTGTACCTAAAAACGCATTTTCGACATTAGAAATGATTAAGTGATTCATAAATTCATCTTGGAAATTTGTTTCGGGGCTGAATAATTTACTCGAAGTTTTTAACAAGCTGATAGAGCGCCAGAAGAACGCCAGGCCAGCAGGAAGCGTCTGGATTTTGCAGATAAATCGTTATTTTATCAACGATTTGCGTCCAACGTCCTGGAAAATCGTGTTTAACGATATTACTGATGCAAACAGCCAGTTGAACGCGGATGAGGTCTGGGGCATGTACAACAGCATCAACAATGGCATCACGTATCATGGCACGATCCTGCTCGTGAATGCTAAATGGAGCTGGTCCATTCTCGGGTTCACGGTCAGCCCAGTTTGTCGTTATCAAATTCTTCAAGTATATTACACCTGCAATGGTCAATGCTCGAGGTGAAATAAATGCTTTTCTTTATGATTTTGGTAATACTTAATCGAATATTTTACATACCAGCTTGTCTGACAGGCATGTCAACCTCATTTGACATTATTACTTGTAGCAAACTCGGAGCGAAACCGATAATTTTGTGAATCTGAAAGAGAGCATTCATTGGGATGATGATGCATCATGATGCAATAGGTGTATTCTCTTCTTGTTTGCTAATTTTCATCTCTTTATATATCTATTTAGCCAGAATCAGAACCTAAACCTTTGGCTCAGGGAGCGAGAGCCCATCACATCCCCCCAGACAATTGGATTGAGGGGAAACAGGGAAATGTTGGTTATATATAATTCAAGAATGGAATACATATGATTGGCATTCCAATTGGCAGCTTGGGGTTATCCCTCGCATACCAAAGTGACTAATCTAAGGATTGGGCATATTAACACATGAAAATGTCGGTGCACAATCCTTTTTACTCCCTCTCTCTCTCTCATAAAATCCGAATGAAATCCTGGTGAAGTCGCTGCAGAAAACGCAGGACGATTCATTCTTCCAAATGAATTATTCGAGGAGCATGCATATGTGATGATAGCTTGGCAAATGCTTCGGCTAAAAAATTCATCCACCGACTTAATGGGCAGAAAAATCAAGAAATACGAGGGCATTCGAAGAATTCATGAATTTTTTCCCCAAAAAAAATTCTCAAAACTCCACATGTCTTCTAACATTGGATGTGGTGACCCTCCAGGCGCCAGAGACATGAGAGAGTCCACAGGAAAATTAATCGTGGAGCACGTTTTCTGTAGCCAGGGACGACTCACCTGATTAAGCTGTTCCTCGGCTTGTTTTTGCTGTGCCGGGTCAATAGTTGCTCTCAACAGTTCCGTCAATTTGCGCGGATCCATTATCACTGTTTGGCTGATTAAAATAACAAAAAATAACGATAGCCTATACCGAGGATTTTTTTCTATTAAACTTAAACACGCGTGAGAGGAATTTTTCTTCTTTTGACTCTAGCAAAATGTGTGTGTGCGAATAGGCACCCGGCGCATTCACCTCACTGCTCCCTCTCTGTCACGTGATACATCAACAATATGGCCGTTACACTTGACTCAAAAAATCCCCTGGAATTTAACACTTTTGCCCCTATTTATCACGACCGAACAGATGGCTTTCAAAGAACAACGTTAACTTCTCAACTCTGTAAATTTTCTGGCGACGAGATGACCCGAAAAATGAGGCTGTGAACAGAAAAACAGAAGTGAATCACATAACCCGCGAAATTGTCGCTCCACATATGGATTTTAGTTTGGCCCAGGTGGCGGTTTAGTTGATTTCCGGTAGCCACTCTCGCGAGAATCCGTACGAATCACAAAGTCTCTTTAGAAATGATATCCCTCAATCGGTAATGAAGCCCACCCGAGGTCAAACTCCAATCCAGGCCCGCTCCGGGGGCATATCCCCCGTCCGATTGGCTGTTTTGTATCTGTGCAAACCCCATGGAGATCCTCGAAAAGCCATGAGTAAATATCAAAGGAGAAAAAAGAATAAAGTCCTTAGAAAATAAAGAGGCGCCGAGGGGAGACCAATGAGCGTGCCTGTCTCTCTCTCTCTCTCTCTCTCTCCCCTCTGGATTTTCCAGGACCCCGAACAGGCACATACACGTCTCCAACCGCCTCCCCCAAAACTCCTGAGAGTTCCCACAGAAATTGTATGGGCTCTCAATTCGTTGAATAGGATAGACAGAGAGTGAGGAAGAGGGAGAATAGTTACACATCCTCCCCACCCTTTGAATCCCGTGTGATTCTCTCCATTCTCTCCAGTGTTCTCTTCTCCCTCGGCTGGCTCGGGTTCCTCGCCCTGTGGCAATGCACCTACGAGCCAAATAATCGACGTCAAAAGCTGTCAAATATGGCCGTAGTACGTGTGTCCGACATGTAATTGACATGCAGAGGACAGAGGGAGTGATAGACTTGGTGTGAAAAAAAAAATCAACGAAATCCGGAGTCAAAGGCGAAAAAACGGTGGAGATTTTTTTAAAAAAAGGCGAGGACGATGTGAAACGACGTGCACACAAGTCACGCCACAGTGAAACAGTGTTTTTGTAGTCTACAACGAGTCTAGTCCATACATAGTATCATCGGGTGCTCGTGTTGATTAAACTCAATGGGAAAAAAATAACACAGTTAGTTTTGTGATAATATGTGAAGGGAACTGTTGATAAAACGTAATTGGAGGGGTGCCGGAAGTCGATGCGCCGGAGGAGTTATTGTCTCGGGATACACATTTCAGTGGCAAACCGGTCAGGGGGTTGAAGTGAGTGAGAGAGAGGATATAGAGTGGATTGTCTTTCGATATAAAAGGGGGGAACTTTGGGGGGGCGGGGGGTAGGTGGAGAGAAGTAAAGAAGGATTGAGAGTAGTGCAAGGGCTATGGTAATTGTCAAACTATGGGTGCTCAACAGACCAAGGACAGAGTTTTACCAGCCGGCTCGACAGTGAGACAGGCCCGAAAACAGCCGAGGAATCCCAAGGAATCGCGGCTCATCGGATCAAATATTTTCACCGAGCACAGCGGTGAGTCCCTTTTTTCATATCCACCTTAAACGTCCCCTCCCACCTCCCCCTCTTTCCCCCATCAACATGTTTTTTTTTACAAAAAACTTCTTGTCGTCCCTTTTCCTCCATCTCCATGCTTCTTTTATGTCACAAACGAGTGTTTCATTTGTATGCATTATTGATTTTCCAAATGTCTCGTTATTTGTTTCCTTTGTACACTATTATTGTTTTATCATTTGATTAATGTCTCTCATTGTTTCATAATTTTTGTCAATCGATATCAATCATGTTGACTTATTATTTCTCCATTACATCATTCATTTTGTTATATTATTTTTTGCAGAAGCACTTTTGCAAAGTAGGCCTCTACCACATATTCCTGCCTTGCCCGAGGGTGATCCACCGAGTGGCTCAAGTGTCCAGTCACTGTCACAGCAGTCTAATTTTTCTCAACACTCGAGTGTCACTGGTGGCAGTCTACTCGAGGCTGCTAACAGATGGACAAGCAAGGAGAATCTTTTAGCACAGGAAGAAGATGATCCACAATTGTTTGTTGCACTTTATGACTTTCAGGCTGGTGGGGAGAATCAACTTAGCTTAAAAAAAGGTATCACCCTTTCATTATCCATCCAAACTCCTTGGCGCTTCACTTCATAACCCCCTCTCTTCTTCAATTAGCAACTAACCAATGTCAATTGCAATTTGAGTATCACCTAAAACGTTTTGTCCTTCTTTTATTTTTTTCAGGCGAACAAGTTCGGATATTAAGTTACAATAAGAGCGGTGAATGGTGTGAAGCCCACTCCAGCACTGGCCAAGTGGGATGGGTGCCATCCAACTACGTAACACCGGTTAATTCGTTAGAAAAACATTCCTGGTATCATGGAAGAATAGCGAGAAATGCAGCTGAATATTTGTTGAGCTCCGGTATCAATGGTAGTTTTCTTGTGCGCGAGTCTGAGAGTAGTCCTGGACAACGAAGTATTTCATTAAGATACGAGGGTAGAGTTTATCACTACAGAATAAATGAGGATAGCGATGGAAAGATGTTTGTCACAACTGAGAGTAAATTCAATACACTCGCTGAACTCGTCCATCATCATTCAATGCTGGCGGATGGATTAATAACGCAACTGCTTTATCCAGCACCCAAACACAATAAGCCGACAGTATTTCCACTGAGTCCAGAGCCCGACGAGTGGGAGATCAATCGTACTGACATTGTCATGAGACATAAATTGGGGGGTGGACAGTATGGCGATGTTTACGAGGCTGTTTGGAAGAGATACAACATGACTGTTGCTGTCAAAACACTGAAGGAAGACACAATGGCACTGAAAGATTTTCTCGAAGAAGCTGCCATCATGAAGGAAATGAAGCACAGAAATTTGGTGCAATTGCTCGGTGTGTGCACACGTGAACCACCTTTCTACATTATAACTGAATTCATGAGCAAAGGAAATCTTCTCGATTATTTGCGTAACGAGAGTAAACACCAGATTAATGCTGTGGTTTTGATGCACATGGCGACACAGATTGCCAGTGGAATGAGCTACCTCGAGAGTAGGAATTTTATTCACAGAGATTTAGCCGCAAGGAATTGTCTAGTTGGTGAAAATCACCTGGTGAAAGTCGCTGATTTTGGATTGGCAAGGCTCATGAGGGATGACACTTACACAGCACACGCTGGTGCCAAGTTTCCCATCAAATGGACGGCACCTGAGGGCCTGGCGTACAATAAATTCTCGACAAAGTCCGATGTTTGGGCATTTGGCATTCTACTCTGGGAAATAGCTACGTACGGAATGTCCCCTTATCCTGGGGTCGATTTGACTGATGTGTATCATATGCTGGAGAAGGGGTACAGGATGGAGTGCCCACCTGGCTGTCCACCCAAGGTTTACGAACTTATGCGCCAGTGCTGGCAGTGGAGTGCTGTCGAGAGACCTACGTTTAAGGAGATTCATCATTCTCTGGAGAATATGTTTCAAGACTCCAGTATCAGCGAGGAAGTAGAGAAACAACTGCAGGGAGGTGGTGATACACCAACTTTGTCCTATAAGAAATCCCAGACTGGAAGTACTGGGAATATTCATGGCCTTGTTCTCGTGTCCGATCAACTGTCTACCTCAGGTTTAACGCAAGGTCAAAATTGTAATTCTTACATTTCCCTTTTTCATTCAGTATCTGTGGTATTAAATCAGTAGTTCATGTGGTTTTCACTGGTTCAGATGGTGCGAGTAGTGTCACCAAACTGAGTACGTTCATGAGTGGGCACTCGAATAAAGGCAACAGCAGTATTGTCCAGATGCGTCGATCGACGAATAAAAAAGGAAAACAGGCACCAGCACCTCCCAAGAGAACAAGGTAATTCTCCATTTATTTTTAGCATCAACTTTCTCAGCATTTTGAGCCATTGTCAATTTTTCTCTGTCCAGTTTATTGTCATCCTGCAGTTCATTCCGTGACTCAGCTTACCAGGAGCAAGATCAGCAGAATATCGATGTAGGCGCTGTTACATTAGACGATGGGACCGATCTAAATGGTATTGATAACGTTTTTGAAGGTATTTCACTGAATCTCAAAACATTTTAAGCATCCATAAAAGATAATGCACGTGTCGCTTATGGAGATAAAATGAATTATTACTCCTAAATGAATCTTTATTGAGCCTCAACCCCTTCGATAATCTGCATCGTGCATAGAATCAATGTTCGGATTGAATTAAAAAAAAATTACAGTGTAATATTTACGTGGGTCATTCTCCCGGAATCTTCTTTTTTCCTTTAAGAGCTGTTCTTTCGTGTGACTTGTGTTACGAAGACAGTTCGGAATGTATAATTAGTCATAGTGCAATTATTATTTTTTATCAAGTCATGCATTCATAGATCTCACCAAACCCGATCTACACTGTCAAAGTATTGTTCTTTCATTTATCAAAATATTTATTTTCTCCTCAATTCTCATGAGAAAAAACAATTAATAATGTACATATCTGCATGGCATTGGAATTAGCGATCGTAAATGTAGAATTTATAGTATTATTTTGTGATATTCACGTTAAAAAATCCTGCCACTTTATTCATACCATTTTCATATGAAACATTAATCATCGTAGCTTGACTCATTTATTTTCTCATCGACTCATCAAGTTTTTAATCGAGTTCAAGCAGTGTTACGTGAGTTTACTAATACCCACACAAAAGGAATACGTTTGTTGAATGAACAAAACGACCTTTAGGAGTTATCAGAAAAAAAATTCACCAAGTCGGTCGGATTATTAGATTTACGGAGAATGACCTGAGCAATAGAAAATTGCAAAGAGAAATCGAATTAATGAAAACGCTCGTGCTTTGAACAGCGCTTGCCACCACCTCTGATCGATTACGCTTCAGCCTCTCATTCATAAAAAAAAAAAAAATACAAACAAATAATCATCATCCAATGATCCACCCCAGCGTGGATACTATCAAAAACTCAAAAATTACAGCGAAAAAACTTTAGTACACACATTATTTTTTTATTTGAACTTAAAAAAACCCAGGTATCACGCGAGATCTCGTGACAATGGCGTCAGTACCGACGGGAGGCTGCGAGATGGATGAGGACGGTGATGGGTCCCAGGGTACTGCCGAGCCTAATTTACCACCACTGCAGCGATCTGCATCACCAGAGATCACCATACAGTGCAATCAGAAACAAATTAAAACACGACAGTATCCATCTAAGGAAGTACTACCACAGAAGGTATAAATAACAGAAAAAAAAGAGAAAAAAAAACCCAAAATAAAAACAAATACGCGAAGCTTTTACGAAGGTGGTAGCCAGTAGTTGTGCCATGTTTTTGGTTGCCTCCCACTTTATTTCCAACTAAATCATTAAAATTCAATCAGAGTCCATCGGTAAATGCATCTAGCACTGCTTGAATAGTCACAGCTTATTTTCTTTCATTAAAACTGAGAACATTAATTCTCAACGCATTAAATAAATACGTGGGCATGAAACCTTGTTCCAGCTGGTGCACGTGGGTGCCCTGGAAGTGCAAAATGTTAAACGTGCGATAAATCGTTATGGCACGTTGCCCAAGGGTGCGAGAATTGGAGCTTACCTGGAGTCACTGCGTCAGAGTGGAATGCCGTCTGGTGGTGAGGCCCCTGCCATAATTGACCAGCAGCATCAACCGCAGCCACCTCACCCCCAGCATCACGATCCAGCCACAGAGTTATCCCAGCATCGTTCGCTCTCACCGCGTCAAAATAATCTTAGGAATCAGCCCCAAATGACGAGAAGCAATTCGTCGAGTGGAGTTGTCAATACTTATCAACCCCCCAATTCCCCAAGAAGTCGTGGTATGTCGGGCAGAAAGAACAATCCCGAGAGCATTGGCCTGCGAACGTTTCGTGCGCCGAATACATCGACATTCAGAACAGCCAGTCCCTCACGATCAATTCAACCGACTCTAGCTGATCTCGAGTTCCCCCCGCCGCCCCTCGACCTCCCACCGCCCCCCAACGAGGAGCATTACGACTCAACATCAATTAACGAAGCCACACATCCACCCAGACCATCGGGCTCTCCAGTATGCATGAGAAAATCGAAGATTGAACGGAGATCGCGTGAAGATCCAGACGAAGACGACAAAAACAACGACGTGAGAACGGCCGAGCCATCGGTGAAGGAGGCGTCCTCACGTTTTGGTGTGAATTTGAGGCGTCGCGAGGTGTCCAGTGAAGCTGGCGGGCCTGCCAAGTCTAGTGATGAGAAAAAAGTGCCATTCAGATCGGGTAAGGACGCAGGCCCTGCCAAAAACGAGACTGCCTGTATTCTATCACCCCCTCTCGAGGCACCCCC
>NW_021680475.1:1325237-1417825 GCF_001412515.2 Diachasma alloeum
TCCCCTCCACCCCCACCACCTCCGGCGAACAATGAACCTGCTAACGATACATTCAACTCGAAACCTGGAATGAAGGAAATGCTGGAACTGAAGTTGATCAACGAAATTCGCCAGAATGCAGACTCGAAAAACGTAGGATCATCGAAGAAATCTAATGTACCGAATAATGTTTCATCCCTTTCTCTGGACCCTGCGTCGCAACTGTTGTCAGAGCTGTGTGCCAGTTTCAGTATGGAACACGGTATCAAGCCAGTTATTCAGAACGAGTACGCAATGTCGAATGTAAAGGGCACGGAGCCTGTCCCCGATCATCACCCAGAGAAGCCCACAATCGTCAAAGAACTCCCTTCCCCGATGACTGAGAATGTTGTGAACCCTGGGAATGTCGGTTTTAAACTGAAAAAAGTTGACAAACGGAGTAATCCCAGGGAGGAGAACACAGATAGCCAGATAATAGACTTCAAAGCGAGACTGAGGAAGGTTGATAACACTGAGAAATCCCAGCAGGACGAGAAGAACAGGAGGTCGGAGGATCCCAGCACTGACGCCTCAGAGCCTGATGATGGGGACGACAAGCGCAGGAGTACAGGGAGCATAAGCAGTTTGAAGAGACTCTGGGAGAATAAGGAGGCCTCCTCCGACAATCAGCCACTGAGTCCTAAACTGGGGGTGAGGGGAATCAACAAACAGGACATGTTGGATCCTGGGGAGGAGAGCCCGGAGGACCACAGTGGGGCTTCGACGAGGAGTTCGGCGACCAGTAAGAGCGATGGACGCAGCTGGCATCCTGCTAGCACTTCTGGAGACTCGGAGAAGCCAGTGGTGCCTGCCAAACCGTCGAAGGGCATTGGCTCCTCTGGTAAATACTTTGGGTCTTCGATTTATGCAACTCCTAACTGCGACAAATCATCGCATGACGAGGATCCGGGGAAGGAGGGAAAAGCCGCGAAACACGAGGTCCTGGAGCTGGCGAATGCCATTGAGACGAGCATCACTAATTTGAAGGGCACACCTGGCATTGTCATGGCCAGTTGGCTGCAGTTGTCGGACAAAGTTGGACTTCTTCATGGGCTTCTTCAAGGTATCACCTCGGTCGAGAGTGGAACTGTCCCACCTCATGCCAGATTTCAGTTTCGGGATTTAATGTCACGTCTGGAGCTGCAGGCGAGACAACTGAGGGCCGCTGGCACGAGAAATATCACAGAGAATACAAGACTACTTAGTGACGTACAGAATACGATTAAAGACGTGACGAATATGGTACAGAGATAAATGCAATTTCTAATCAAAATTTTTGGATTCAGGCAAGTGGCTTTGTTTTATTTTTTCATTTCGTTGGGTTTGTCGTTTTTCTGATGATGATGATGGGAATAAATCGTGGCTCCTCGAATGGGAGGATTTTTCTCAATTCTTGTGGGACGGTGTCTTTGAATGAAGATATAGTATATATATAAATATATAAATAAACCATATATCTAAGTCATTAGTGATGAAAACAAAAAAACAAGCGACCGAAGGAACAGTATTTCTCTTTCGAGCGAAGCCAGAAGTTTTTAATGAGTAATTAAGGAGAAACAGATAGTTTTTAGAAATGCTAATCGGTGAATCGATGCTATATAGCCTGATACTATACTTACGAAATGGTATGATATTTACAATTTATATTTGCAGAAAACAAACTAAAATTACCTTTTTGAGGGTTTTTTCTATGTCTACTCAGTACAGAAGGAAAAAAAAATATTGTAGTCTTGGATTCGAGTTTTGTGATCAAAAAGTTAATATAAAAAAATCAAAGTCGTGGGGATATTTTTTCATTCTTTCGTTATTTTTGTCGACTTTGTCACTGGCGTCTGAAACCGAAACGAAAACATTATGCTAAAGAAAACTACAAAAAACTATTTCTTAATCCTATTGTCGCATCACTCATTTTTAGACGTGTAATTTTATAAAACGTCACGAGGATAAACGCTTAGTATATCGTAATAGCGTTTAGCGCATTTTAATTATAAATATGAAATTAAGTGAACAAAAAAAAATTTGAAAAAATAAAACGAGACAGTTTTGTTGTGTATCGAGGGACAATATAAACGATTTTGTATTTGTAAAAAAAACTGAAAAAAAATTTAGAGTCGAAGACGACTGATATAATTAATTGTGCGCCTACATTGAAGTAATCATTGTGGTGATGACAAATTTGCCAATCCCTTTGGGCTGAAGATGAGAATAATGTAATTATAATCAAAGTCCTTGAGTGTCGTGCGCTTCGTTTATACACTGTGGGAATGCAGTCAAAAATATTGTTCTTCCAGAGCGTAAGCCCGAAAAAATATCCAATCACTTTTCACCAAATATTTCTTTGGGATTACGCTTTAATAACAAAAACAAAATGAGTAGACGTACATTTGTAGCAACGGGTGAATGGATTGCATTTCTCTATTCGACACTGCCTATACTCCCCCCTCCATATAACAAACATCTCTTCATCAAATTAATATCGCAATTTGCATGAAAGAGCGGCCATTCTTCGAGCCCACCCCCCTTCCCCCATCAATTTTAATAGTTTTCCTGTTATCCTGTGATAATTGTGGAAAAAAATGTACGACACTATTGCTATTGATTTCTTAACGTCTTTTAGTTTATCACCTCTGAACGATTGTGCTCAATCTACTCCAAAAGGTCTTTTTTAGTCACTGAAGAACGACAACTTTAAATCCTGGAATAAATGGTGAATCATAGATACGAATTATCATGTTTTATATAATAATGTGTATTATAGTAATTTTAATATTATTTATACGCGTATTTATTTTATAACTTTCAACTGTCATTGATATTTTAATTTTTTCTCTTCACAAAAATAAGACAAAAATACGTATACACGAAAAATAAAAAAAAATAAGAATGTGGAAATTAATTGACCAACGTACTGATTCGCTCATACAAAATTTATTGCTTTATACATTGATATAGGATTGAGAATAAAAAGTATATGTCAAAAGAGATGTCTTCGTCAATTTGTGTCAAACAGTCTGTCGGCTTTCACTTTCTTCCAGATTAATTCATTATTCTAATTTGGATTTTTGGAGTTTATCCGGTGCTTTCTGTTGCCTCTTGCATTCTGAAACAGTCGCTGACTATTTTCCACTTGTCTCCAACAGCTGTTATGAGGAAGTTCTGGGTGAATGGTCTTGGTGTTTTCTCCTGATACTTGACTTGGCCACTGACTTTAACTAGAAATGTGAGCTGATCCGAGACTGCTGGACCTGTACAGCAATTTTATATTAAATAATCTATTCAGTTTCGGTGAATGCACACTGAGAAAAAAAAATATTTTGCCAAATATCCATTTTCTTGAGAGAAGTATTAATTTTTTCAATGCCGTAACATTACTGTCGAGCCATTCCCAGGCAATTCTCATTTGGTTTCCATTATGACAATTATATTGCTCTAGAAGATGATCATGTTAGTTATAACCTTGAGCGAACTCCCTCAATAATTCAGTAGTGAAGTGGCGAAACGGTTTAAGTCAATTTAGTCTTTAGTTGAGTTTTCCAGAAATATTTTCGAATTCAAGGGAGATAGCGACATTTTCATAATAACCTTTTTTGTAGAGCGAATTGAGTGCTACTAGAAAGGTTATGAGAAAAATTTTGCTATCTTCCATAGATTTCGAGATATTCATTGAAAACTGGCCAATAGTCAAAATCGTCTTTGACCACTTCGCTACTGAATTAAAAACATTTAAAAAATAATCGCAATTCTTCCCTGTAGAAAATCAGAAATTCAGGAAAAATGAATAATCATCAGAGAAGTTTATCCAAGGTCATGTTCAACACAGTCATCCTCTAGAGCAACATGATTGTTATAATTGAAACCTAATCAGGATTGCCTGGGAGTGAGGCGATTGGAGAAATACGATTTCGAAAAAATGAATGCTTCTCTCAAGTAAATGAATATTTGGCAAAAATACATTTTTTCATGACGCTGAAACTAGCGAAAGATTCGACAGCAGGAAATTTGTCGTAGGCGAATCTAGGGGTGTACAAATGTTTTTAAGTAATGTACAAACTCTTTCGCACTTGAAAAACATTTGTACATATGATTATTTGACTCTCCTACACTTAGATATCCCCTAAATTGAATTTTCCGCTGACGAATATTCTGCTAGTTTCAGCTTTATTTTGTTTCTCAGTGCACGAGTGAATGAGGCAATCACCAGTGATGGGTTGAGCATCCAGGGTCGTGATGGTGTGGTCTGTTGCAGGTAAATCGAGCCAGAACTTTTGAATCGCATCCTTTCCCTCTTTTCCATTCCCATTCCAAATTAAGCTCGCTGTGTCCAGGTACAGTCTCGATATCATCTATCAATCAATGAATCGAAATCAAGACATCGAACAAGAACAAGAGGTGAGTAATATTGTCAGTAAAATTATTCCAATCAATTGAAACAACAAAACTTACGAATCGTCTCTTATCCAGACTCTCATAGTACAATTTTGTGAATTCCTCCGCAACTCTGCAGGCCTGATCGATCTTCGGTTTCAAATCCTGTTTGTAACAAAATAATAAGAAACGAATGAAATACCAATTATTGTCATGCTAGGTTATGACCATAACAGTAGTAAATAGTGGCCTATCTACCTGCTCCATTTTATCCCCTCAAATAAATCAACTTCTAAAATTAATGTAGATAACTCAGAAGGTAATGAGTACTTTATAAAACCGAGCGATGCGGTTTTACTGTCAAAACACGAGGAGCACACGAGACACGAGCCCAACATTCACGAATGACAGTTTCTCCGAGTTCTCTGAAAAAACCTCCAATGTAGACCCTCCTCTGATTGGCTGGCAATTACCCGCCATTGAGAACCGGTTTTCGGAGTTTTCTCATTTTCCAGAATCTCCAATCATAAATCAAAATCATCTTTCGCTTGCCATGCGAAAGCCCACAAAACCGAGCAAAAAATTTCTCAAATCAAATTAACTTACTCCCTCAAAAATTCACCCAAAATAATAAACAATCGAGAGGAAACTCCCATGAGGGGGCGTTCTGACGTTTTCTACCTGTAACCCCTCTCCCCCCCGTTTAGAAAAATTTCAGTGATCCATAATTTCCTTCCCGAAGATGCAACTTACGCGGGAGAGGAGGGAGACACCTAGCAAAAATGAAGAAAAAAAAGTCGCTTCCTCTCACATTTAAGTGTCACGTGACAGACGAAAGATTTTTCTTTCTTATTGTTTCCAGGCATGATGGCGCCAAACGGCACCTCTCCACCGACATTTATGTAAAATACATATACATTATTATCGATTCGTTGCGTAGGAAGATCGGTGCGCGTGGTCAATGGCACCATTTGACCGGCGGTCAAACGTCAAAGAATCCCATCATCTCAATGATGCCAACGGAAAAAGGCCCTTGAAAAATCGCCAAAAAATAATCTGCACCTCCGTTACCAAAAAAAAGACATGTTTCAGCCCGAATGCAAACCCACCGATGAATTCGAGTGAGTATGAACGGGATATACATTGACTGGAATCGCTAATGAGGACATGGTTAGGCTCCTGCACTTATCCTGCGAGTTTCCTCGATATGATTTTATTACGAGAGAAAAAAAAATGGGAGAAAACTGATGAAACAGTGGGACGAGAATATGCCAGGGAAAAAAAATCCCACCGAATGCCTGAAACCCCCAGCCCCCGACGACTCGCGCGTTCAAAAATATATTGAGGCGGGAAATGAAAATAATATCGAGTTAATAGATCAATAATAAGGTATTTAATGGGCGAAATGGTTGAAGGAGTGCTACGATTTTAGTCAGTGTAGTATACTGCGTGTGTGGTACTGCGCGATATTTAGTACAGTGTGCTGCCATCTGTATTGTCAATGTTGTTGGGGCAGCAGCAGCAGCAGCAGGAGCACAGGCAGCGTAATGGAGCCGTGAGGCATTTTGTTCGTGCTTAGAACGACACATCTCCATCGTTTTATTCGTTATTATAATCGCGTAAACGATGCTTATTTATGTTAACAAATTAAATCATCGTTAAACGTGATTGTGATGTGAGTGCTATTGTATTAATATAACAATGGTATAGAGGTGTTTTGGAGTATAACGACAATATGAAATGTTTACATGATCTTTAAGGATGGGTAGCAAACCTCCTGTGAATTTTTTCATCCTATTAACGCATTTGTGGGATATTATTTCATCATTATATTGTAATTCAGGGCTTTTGACGATAACCAATTGACGTATTTAACGTATTTCAATCACTATTTTCATTGAGACGTACGTTTTTTTTATAACCTCTTTTTAACTTTTCAATTCCACAGCTGAGGCGGTCCCCCCAAAAACCAAATATCAAGTGATTGAATGAAGATTACGAGGCATTATTAACATTATAAATACGTTTAAAACGTTGATCGAGAGTCTGTCGAGACGTTTTTAACGTTTATAATCATTGATAAAGTGTGTGGCCGCTGGTAACACGGCGATTACAACTGTACAGATGATGCTGATCGATTATTATCAGTCAATGGTGATTATTTGTGTTTTACACATATTATCAATGGTGCATGGGTTGCAATGCAACAATGTGGAGGTTAAAACCATGGTTTCACTCAGTATGATGTGAATATGGCCAGTCGAGTTGCATTTGTTATTGGGAGGTACTTGTGGTGCTGATTGTTTGGTTGTGGAAAGTGACAATTTTCATGATTACTGCTTAATAGGTGGTTTTTAACAGTGAATTGTCGATAATAACGATGAGTAGGAGTGATGCACCTGTTAAATTGTTAAGATGATGAATTTTGTTGCAGTTCTGAGGACTATTCACTGAGGGAATTAATAAACAAATATATGGACAGCTATGTAGTAAGTAACAACGTTAATATCGTCTTGGTTGTTGTTGTTGGGTGGTAATGAGATGATTTAAAGGTTTACCTTGATTCACAGGGTACTACAAGTTCACCTACATGTGCCTCTAGATAAAGTCGTAAAGGTAGTAATGGCACAACGAGGAAAACGAATAAACAAAAACGACAATGACTTGGCGACTTGCCCGGGGGCAATTAAAAGGCGCAAATGTAGATTGGGCCCAACGGCAACGGGCGCATCAGCTAGCTCGTCTGCCCTGGGACCGTCCGAGGAGGAGGAAACGATGGCGTCGTCGAGTCAGGGGCCAACAGCAGGTGGTAATAATGGGGGTAGCGGTGGTGCATCGTGGACACCGAGACCACTGAGTGATATCAAAATATCGAGTATATACAATCGCTCAGCAGCCGAAGCACCAGCTGAATTGTTTCGTAAAGATCTTATAAGCGCCATGAAACTGCCAGACAGTGAGCCACTTAGTCCTAATGAATACTGGGTTATTACTGATCAGTGGAAGCAGGAGTGGGAGAGGGGTGTACAGGTACCAGTTAATCCGGACTCCTTGCCGGAGCCCATGGTCACTGTCACCCAGACGTCACCCGTTAATAAAACCCATGGTGACTTTAAATTGTGAGTAGTTTTTTTTAAATGTTTTTTGGGGGGTTGGGGAGGTGTGGTGAGTGATTTGCATGGACACACTGAGCGAAAGAATCATCCAATATCACGAAATTCATTTGCGGAGCAACATATGTCAGTTGTTGAAGTAGTTTAGGGTGAACAGGCCAATTGCTGGGTGGTTAAGGGAAATTTGAGTTTCGTGGGAGGATGTAAAAGAACAGAATCACCGAAATGGGACTACGATGACTTCCATACCTTCACAATATCAAAAAGAATAAATAAATTAAGTAATAGTTGAATGCAGTCGGAAGCCCTAATTTCTGGACCACTGGGCCGTATTTTTTATTTATTTATTATATTACATGTCGATCAGTACAGTAAAAATAGTTGATCACGTGATTATACACGAGTAATATTATTGAAAGGTGAAATAATCAGTAAAATTTTCATTTTATTATTTATGGAATATTCAATGGAAGTAGAAATGGTCCAGAAACTATCCGTGCAGAAATTGACCTGTTCACCCTGTCCAAACTCCACGTAATTTTAAAATTCCCGAAACAAAATTATTCATCATTGATAATTTCTTACATGAATTCCAATTTTGACGAGAGTAAAAATTAATCTATCAAATTTTCTCCACAATAATTTTCTTAAACAATAGTTGCTCGTTTCACTAGGGCATCCTGTACATTGGGGGTACCCAGAAACGTAAATTATTTAGCAAAAAAGTTTGGCACTGGCGATAATTTTCACATTAGGCATAAAATTTTCATTTTTTCTGATTTTTAAAGATGTTTTCCGCATTTTAATGTTTTCTCTAATCTCGCAAAATAAATTTTCTCATAAGACTGTGTTATTTTGGCACTTCGAAATTAATTTCCATCGATAATATTAGACTGTCAATTGAATATGAACTCAACCACAATGTTCTTATTTAAATCAACTTCCGTTTAGAATTTATTCCAGATTTTCATCTTCAAAATTTAAGTTATATTTATAGTACTTTAAAGGGTAATAGAAGGCCATTGATTACACAAAATTTTCGAACAATTTCCCACGATATTTTTCATCATCAAATCGTATTAACCATTATTAACACCTTTTGACGAATAAAAATCAATTTTTAAAAGTATTGATAATCTTTGGCATGAGATTTGTTTAAAAAGTTTGAGAAAAAGACATTTTTAGGAACTTGTTCATTTTTCAAGTTGTCAAACTAATTCAGTAGTGAAGTGGTAAACGGAGATAAGTCAACTTATCTCCCAGTTGAGTTTTTGAGGAATATTTCCGAATCTAAGGAAGATAGCGAAATTTTCATAATCACATTTGTAGTAGCACTCAATCGGCTCTACAAAAAAGGTTATAACAAAAATTTTGCCATCTCCCTTAGATTCCGAGATATTGATTGAAAACTGGTCAATAGTCAAAATTGACTTATCTCCTTTTACCGCTTCGCTACTGAATTTCTTGCTGAAAATGATCCAAATTTTTTCAAACTATAGCACATGAATCTTTATCATCTCCTGGAGGTCCCTGTCATTTGGATTTCAGAAATACAGGCCTTTTCATTTTAGAGTCACTAGATTTTCCGGCATTTTTTCTCATGTTAATTCCTCTATTAGTTTCGGACATTTCATTGAATTCAGATATAATGTATCATTTCTGATAGCTCAAGTGAACATGATCACGAATAATAATATTCATCATAATTTCTCATTATTTTCCCGAAGAGCCTCTAGCTCATGAGACGAAATCAATATTTTCCTCCCTATATTCTTGAATGAAAAGGCCTACTGATAACTTAGCAGGAAATTCGATTGGAAATTAGCAAAATGAATAAGCTTCGGTCACGCATTGAGGACACTTTGTTTGGAATAAGAAATCTGTTGAATGAGTCGAGCCATATACGAATTCCGTGAAATGTTCATGACTTTTTTGGTTCAAGAGATCATTACCTTATTATCAGGAGGTGCGAAAATGAATAGAAAAAAACAGAATTCGTGCAAAAGGAAAAATTCCAGATATTTCTTAAATATGACCGTCACTTGCTGTCAATCGTCATGAGTTCAACAGAAAGAAATGAATCTATCGTATTTTAGAATTTCCTTATTGCGAGAAAAATATTAATTTTTCTGTGGTATGAAGTCATTTTTTCTCTCAGTGCGTGAAGAATTTCTATAGGAATTCACATAAGATGATGGGAGTGTGGTCATTCCCGGAAGGAATCCTCTAGCAGGGAGCTCCATCAAAATTTAGATTTTCTTTGGAAAAAGTTTCAAGATGTATTGTTTATAGAAGAGTAGGGTGACTCGTCCAGTGTTCGAGTGTACAAAATTCTTCAAATGCCAGTAAATCAATAGAATTGAGTGACGATTTGAAAAGTTGCACTTGGGAAAGTTACATTCTACTGAATATCAACCATTTTCTTTGCGAAGGATGTGGGAATTGCTTCAGTCACTGCACGATTTCCCATTTCCATAGGAATTGATCTTATTCGCGAAAAATCATGTTTTTTGTTGAGAATCGCTTAGGTATAATTTTGCCATAAAACTAGACAAGAACAAGGGTTTTTCCTTCACTTGTCTTGTCTTGTCTCGTCCTCAGGACCAAAAATTCATGTTCTTTTCTTATCACCCTTACATTCACTGCTTCAAATCGAAAGTTTCAGTCGCATCATTTCAAACCAATCCTTGTCAAAACCATTTTCGTTCGAATTATTTTTGATCAAGTCTTGTCAAGAAATCTTGTCTTAAGATAGTTCTCTGCACTGAGAGAAAAAATTAGCTCTGCAAAAAAAAACTATAAGTGCCACGGGAGAATATTTGATGGAGTGGAGCAGATTTACTTCAGGAAAATTAACCAATTTGATACAAGGAAATTTAATATCTTTCACAAAAATTAAATTTTTGTCATGTTCATCAGAAATGTTTGGTGAATTGGAAAATTAGGATAAGTACATTTTTTTCGAAAATGCTTTTTTTTTGTTAAACCGCTTCCCAACAATTTGTGGAAGAGATTTGGCAAAAAAATTTGTTTTCTAAAAAAAAAGAACTTATCGTAGTTTACCAATTTACCACCGAAATATCCCTAAAAGAATTCGAACTGTTGGCAGGAAAAAATATGATCTATTGTACGCAATCATTTGACTTGATAGAACTCTACAGGTTGATACCATAGAAAGAATAAATTGACGACGAAAGAATATTTTTTCCCAAGAAAAATTGTCCCCTCGAAATTATTTAGTTTTGCCAATAACACAGTTTTCGACGAGAAAAATGTAGTTTCCTCTTGAAATTATCATTTGTTCTACGGAAATTATAAGTGTTTATTGGACAAAGATATACATTACTCAATAAAATTCATTTAATAAAACCGGATCCTCATATAATTCTCCGTAGAACGAATGTATTTACCCGAAAAACATAAATTTGTCACGAAAACAATTACTACGACGAAAATTATCGTCTCGGTGGGCAATTATCAATTTCTTTTTTGTCCACAAGTAAATTGATTCCATGCGACAAAAGATCTCTTCAGGAAAGCGTGTAATTTTTCGGCAGACCTAATTTTTTCGCTCAGTGTGCATGAAATCACTTAATTCTGCTAAGAATATCCTAGAACTTCAGTTTGTAGGTTTGTAGTTTGACCCATCTACCTAGGTCATATGAAAAAATCATTGTTCTAATTTTGTAATTGTCTGAGGAGTGAAGTAACCAAATAAGAATAGTCAACTATCAGCGATCGAAGCGGTAAAATTTGATGATAACTTGATTGTGGGGAATTTTTCATAAGATCTCATAGAATCGATCACGTTTCAAAGAGATCAATGTAGCTTACATTCACCTGAATTGATGATTTTGCTCAAATAATACGTCAACTATTTCGAACACTGGACAATTCACTCTTGGTCAAATTTTATATTTTTTTCGGTCTCGAGGACAGGTGACGTACATGAGAAAATGTTGATAGAGTTATTCATAACAGGTGCAATTTCCAACCAAAAATATTTCTCGACATTTTCTAGTGAAATTACTCATGAAGATTATCTGATATTTAATAAGATACTGAATTGTCAGATGTTTCCGGCGGAAAACTTGTGAATCTTTTGAAAATACCTCTCAGCATTTTGTCGTAACATCACTCAATCCGGAGATAAATAAATAGTTAATCAATAATTTACGATCGAATTGACCTACTTCCCTCATTACAGTAGCTTAATGTTGTTGGAGAAAATATCACGAGTTGAAATACTGGGAGAAATGATGTTATCAAATTTTGTTAACCATTTTATTGGAATTTCTCTTTATCTTCATAATTTTACATTACATGAATTGATAACTGACGATTCAGTTATTTTCATAGTAATACTACGTGCATAGAATTTCAATAACTGTCTGCTCTCGTTACTTATGCCTTCCTCAGTAAGTGGAAATAATTAATCATTGCATTACTTCAATAACTCGGCCGAAATTTTCAATTGTCACAGGCCTAAAAAATTCATAAGGATATCACGGGACGATTATTTCAATCCTGAAGAACATCACCTCAGTACAACACCAACTAGGGCTGAGAAGGCGTGCGCTTATGATCTCGATGATACTGATATTGCATGGCTCGAAGTACTCAACGGCGAGAGAGCTCAGGTAAATCAAAACACTTCTCTCATCCCTCCCATAAAAGGGAAAACCTTCACAAACCCTCTATAGCCCCTTTTTCAATCAAATTCTTTACATAAAGCTGAAACTAGAAGGATTTGCCAGCAAAAGGTTCGACTTGGACAAATTTAGGATTTTCCACAAACTTTCAAGTCATAGGGGAGCATGAGGCAAAATGAAACAGCCAAAAAACGACTAACTGACGCAATTAAAAAAAAAAAATTTTTTTTATCAACTTTTGTTTATCAATTTTTTCTATTATTGGGAGTACTGATGAGAATAATAATTTTTTATTCGTCTTATAATTCACTTGATTAAATTACGTCGATTATCTTTTTATTTTTTCATTCGATTGAAATTCAACATCACATTTTCCTTTTTTCCCATCTGGGTCTCTCCCTGGGTCTTGCTCTGGACTTTGAATTTTGCTGTTTCATTTTCTTTTCAATTAATTCATTGACAAAATCTTCTTCCGTAAAAAATTCTCAGTAATTTTCCATTCTACGTAATGGAAAATTATTATTCTCGTCATCTTTCTAATTTCATGTTCTGTACTCCCAACAATAAAAAAATAAATAAATAAAAGTGAATAAAAAACAATTTGATGAAAAAAATTTTTTTGCTTGAATTGCGTCAGACAGTAGTATTTCGACGGTCTCATTTTGTCCCACTTCTCCCCTATACAAACTTGTTCACACTTGAAAAATATTTGTGGGGTGACCAGGCCAATGGTTGGACGGTTAAAGACTACTACGAGCTTTAAAAGTCACGGGCGATTGGAGTGAGATTTTTCATGCATTGATCGATTATATGTCTAAAAACAAATAATTAGTGCAAAAAAATTAATCGTTATTGGTCAGTTGCCCCGCACATGCTTAAAATGTTAAAAATAGTCCAAGGTCTCCAATTTTTTAGCTACAAAGAGTTTTTTTTCAAAATTTTTGAAAAAATGTGCGCAATAACAATTACGAATTTGTTTTTTTAATTCGACTCCTACACACTAGTTTTAACTTTAAAGCAAGGAATAGATTTCTTTTCGATAAATTTTTATAGAGAATGCTTTTAGAGTAAGTAAAAATGTCCTTTAAATCTAGGCATTTTTTCCCCTACATTTCAGTGCCACAGGGTTTTTTCATTAAAAACTAGAAATATTTTCAGTGCCACAATTTGTTCACTGTCCTTCCTATTCTTTACAAATCTTCTTCCTCCCATTACCCTCACGATCAAAACCGAAAAATTACCGAAATACTCCTAACAAAAAACCTATTTCAGGCTGGTCAACCATCGATAACCGAGCCCCAGCTGGAGCGTGTTATCGAGGAGCTCGAGGTCCGCTGTTGGGAGCGCATTCAAACAATAGTTAAGAACGAAGAGGGCCTCGGCATCGAGTACGATGAGAATGTAATATGCGACGTATGCAGATCACCCGACTCTGAGGAGGGTAATGAAATGGTATTCTGTGACTGTTGCAATATCTGCGTGCATCAAGCATGCTACGGTATAACGGCAATACCCGAGGGCTCATGGTTGTGCCGTACTTGCTCTCTAAGTCAGCGTCCTGACTGTGTATTGTGTCCAAATAAAGGGGGTGCAATGAAGTGTACACGCAGTGGACAAAAGTGGGCCCACGTATCCTGTGCACTGTGGATACCAGAAGTCAGTATTGGTTGTGTTGAGCGTATGGAGCCAATAACTAAAATATCCAGTATACCACAGAGTAGATGGGCACTAATATGCGTATTGTGTCGTGAACGAGTTGGTGCTTGCATACAGTGCAGTATAAAAACTTGTAAAACAGCTTATCATGTAACGTGTGCATTTAAGTACGGTTTGGAGATGAAGGCTATCATTGAGGATGAAATGGCTGATGATGGAGTCAAATTGAGATCTTACTGTCAGAAGCACAGTAGAACAAATACCAAGGACAAAGTTGGTGTTGGCGGTGGTGGGGGTGATAAAGCTGGCTCTGAGGAGGAGGAGGGTGAGTCAAGACGACGTAAACGTAAGGACATGACATCCGAGGAGAAGAATCAGGCGAGAGCAGCTAAACTCCAGGAAATTGAGGCTGAATTCGATAAGCACGTCAACCTGAAGGACATAACATCCCAACAGTTGGACGTTGATCCCGATGGTATTGTCTACATCTACAATTATTGGAAACTCAAGAGAAGAGCTGGACACAATAAACCCCTGCTGGCGCCGCGCTGTGGTGAACTCTCAGGCAGTGGTGCACGTGCACAGGGACAGGCCGCTGATCTCGAGAAAATGCGCACATTTGTGCAATTGCGTCAAGATCTCGAACGAGTTAGAAATCTTTGTTATATGGTTAATAGACGGGAGAAATTATGCAGGACGTTTTTACGATTGCGTGAACAAACATTTCATAAACAGGTACTCGTACTCTCTGGTCCACAATTACCACAGGCAGTTGCAGCTGCTGTGGCTGAGGCCAATCATGGCCCATCAATTTACGATCGTTTGTACTCACATCCCGACGGTGAGGATCATACTCGTGACTTTGACACTATTATCGCTAGGATAGAGGGTAAAAAGTCACCGACACCGGTGTCCGGTGATGACAAGAAGAAATCACAGCCGGATTTCAATGGTGCATCGAATAAAAAATTGTATTTCAATGGAACAGTCAGGAGAAAAGGCTTGTATACCAGTGATTTGTCGTCGTTTAGCAGTAGTGAGACGGACACAGCAAAGCCCACGGTTAAGTCGACGAGTAAGGCGAGTAGTAAGAGTAAAATGAAATTGGAAACTGACTCGAGTACGGAGGAAGAGGCCAGTGCTACGACGATAGCATTGAAAAAACCCACGAAAACAATTGGCAGGAGAAAGCAGAAGAAGACGAGTGCACCTGACAGACCGAGAGCGACTGGTGGCAGTGAGAGTGATAAGCAAGACAGTACAGGCGCAAGGTCCAAGACACTGCAGCACATGGAGAAGGAGCTTGGCAGTGCTTCGGGTAGCGATAGTGACGAATTATTTCCACTCAATACGAGTACGAGAGTGGGACCTTCTGCGGCATCTGCCATCTACTCAACAGATTCTGATTCTCAGGAGCACACGGCTCAGTCGGCGCCGTTCATCTCCAAGGCGGCAGTTAAGCAATTTTCAGCTGCTGACAGTGCGAAAAACGCATTGAAGAACTTTGGAAAGGAGTCGAAGGATGGCGAGGCGAGTAACAAGGAGAACGTTAAATCAAAGAAAAAGGAGAAGGAGTATATTCCATCGGCGTTAATCGTGCCCCAGAGGCAGGCGGCGAAGAAGGCCTCTGAGATAATGCAGAGGTCACAGGGCAAGAAGGAAATACCTCAGGAGCCGCCTGAGCCCATCAAGTCACCACCTGAGGAGGCCAAGCCTCCCAAGCAGAAGGACAAGCCTGTGTCAAAGAAGAGTAAGGAAGCGAAAGTCTCAAAGGACTCTAAAAACAACGATATCTACGACTTTGACAAGGAGTTTGGTGATGGCTCTGAAATCCTGGCTTATGTGCCTCAGAGACAAGCAGCGAAGAAGGCTGCTGAGCACATTAAGAGCGGCCTGGGCACTAAATCCACTCAACCGGAAGCTGAAACTGCTGAAGTCAAGTCCAAGAAAGAATCTCCAGACACAAAATTCAAGAAAGACACGAAGAAGGACGAATCCCCTAAGAAAGAGGAGGCGCCCAAGAAGAAATTACCAGAAAAGGCGTCTTCCAGTACCAACAGTGACTCGAGCTCAAGCAGCAGTTGCAGTAGTTCCTCGGAGTCCAGCAGTGATTCAGACGATGGCAAGAGCAGAGCTGGTTCAGCATCGTCGGCCAAGAAGAAAGACCAAAGCTCATCGGCAACATCATCTGAGAGTGATACGAGTAATCAATCTAAGAACAAAGTAATGAACAAACGTACAGGTAAAGCAGTTATGAGTGACGATGCCGCGGAGGGGATTGATAAACGTGGTACAGTGGCTGGGCGGAAACTCAAGAAGCTGCCTGATAAGAAGCTTAAAACTTCCGACGGGCGGCATGGACTCGAGTTTCCACCGCCGCCTACTGAGAGAAAAGAATCAGGTAGAACTGTCACCAAGGATTCAAACCAGTCGCGGCAATCGTCATCCACACTCGCATCATCATCATCATCATCAGCAACACCCCCAGCATCAAAGAAAACCGATTCAACGAGAACGCCCGATATTACCAGTAAAAAGTCACTTCAATCCCAAGGTAGTGTTAACCAAGGTGTGCTCAGTGGGTCTAGAGATAATGATGGGCCAAGAAGTTTATCTGGGCCCAAATCATCTAAAAAGACATCACCAATCAAGCCAGCCCAGCTGCAGCACCAGTCCTCCACGAAAAATCGTAAAGAGGAGGAGCAGTCCAGCACGAGCAGTACACCAAGAGGCAAGTCCGGTGGTGAGGCAAGAAAGCGAAAATCAAGTGAGGTCACTCAAAAAGAAGACAAATCTGGTAAGAATGCGGCTTCGGTCAAGAAAAATGAGAAGAGGGTAAATGAGAAGACAGTCGAGAAGGAGTCCCCTGAAATTATAGAAGTAAGACCTAAAGAAATTGAGGAACTTCCTCTTGAGGTGGAGATTATTAAACCTAGTAAACCAGAGCCAATACCTAAGCAACGTCCTGAGTCACCTAAGGAGGACAGAAGAACGAAGAAGGCTGGCAATAAGAGTCCTATGCACTTACTGCTGCTTGAGGAGGAGATGAAACAACGACGGGCTGAACGCGATAGTCCTAAGAAGTCCTCCAAGGGTCTTGACAAGTTTTTGGAGAAACGAGAACATCTGGACAAGCTATTCAAGGCTAAGGGGGTTGAGGCGAGGCACGAGAAGGAGCCGAGTGAAGAAGCACACAAGGAGGGTCACAAGGATGTTCACAAAGATGTTCACAAGGATGCTCACAAAGATCGCAAAGATACTCACAAGGAGAAGCCCTCGAGGCTCGAGGAGAGGAGATCGCATGGCTCAGAGGGGCGTAAGAACCACACAAGTGAAGGTGTTCCAAAGATCTCTGCAATTTGTGATAGTGAACACCCGGAGGAGCTTGTGAACGCCCTGAGAAGAAAGAGGGATCACAAGGGTGAGTCTGAGCCTTGTGGGATTCTCACCGTCGTTATGGAGAATCCACCGCTCGGTAAGGAGCAAGAGACCTTCCAAAAGCCCCAGACAGTCCCCGAGAAACAGGTACCAGACGTTCAGTTCGAGAAGGAGATCCTCAAGCGACGAAAGTCCATCAATCGTTCCATATTTTCGCCTCAGCATGGCCAGTGCAAGGACCCCAGTGTGTCTGAACTATTCGACTTTGATCAGGACATCCTCAATGACGACATCAACGACGATGGCTTCAGCATACCCAGGGACCCTGAGGAGCGTCAAGCCCCTCTAACCTTCTCCTTCAACAACGAACTATGGTTCAAGGAGGACACGAAAGAGGACAGCGCGAGAGAAACTCTCCACCTGGTCGAAAAACTCCGAATGGAACTCTCGAAAAAATCAAACACCAGTCAATTTGATTCAGAGCCTCCAACCACTGAGGAAGTGAAGAAAGAGGAGCCACCTCCATCCAAAAAATCTTCAGAAGCCCCTCCCAAGGATCCGAAGCCCCAGGAAGTCGCGTTGCCCCCGGAGCCCCCACAAAAGCCCCGGGAGATCCCTCAAAGCCCCGAAGAGACTCACAAAAACCACTCAATCGAGGAAAAACGAAAATCCTGTTATCCAAACAACGCCGAGCCCTACGCGCCCTACCCCAACGACGACCTGGCGTCCGGTAAAGTCGCCATTGCCGAGCGAGCAAAACTGGATAGAGCGCAGGCAGACGAGAGATGGGTGCCACCGAGTATAGAGAACTTCAATCCCAACGACGTACAGCATCTCAGTCAACTGATGGAGAGTCAAAACCACAGATACTCACACGGATTTCCCAATGATATTACCTCGGTGATGCCAGAGAACAATGCTGACGCTCTGGTGCACCCTCAACTCAACCTCAACATGCAGGATCAGTATCAATTGATGCAGCAGCAGCAGCACGCAATGGTACGAGCCCATTTGGATCAGCATCCAGAGTCAAGGCCAATGCAGCAATTACCGATGATGGATCAGCAGTTGCCAGGTCCCATGGTGGAGGAGATGACGCCCATGGAGATGGTTAACAGACACCTGATGGCACTGCCGAATGCTGAGGACGATCAGAACAGTGAGATTGACAGGGGCCTCGAGAAGGAGGATGCATCGTCTGACATAAGGCAGGACTACACCCAAAGCAGTTCCCCTTACAACGACATCAACAACAGCAGGCAGGATACCAGGTGGGCAGAGAGCCAGGTGTTGCCCTCGAGGAGATCAACCTCCTCCTCGATAACATCTGCCTCGTCCACTGAGGAGCACGCGTCCATACCACCCTACAAGAACATGGCACCTCTGCCATTTCCACCAGGTTCCATGGAGGGAGGCCCCTACCATCCCTACGCAGACTCGAGTGCCTACGCAGGTCCAGTCTCACTCTTTCCACCTCAATCATGTGCAGCACCACTCCCTTATCCCTCTCCAGGCACGGGGATGTTTCCTCCCGTCTTTGGCGCCCCCTTTCCAACCCCCCAGAGCTTACTACCTCACGTTCCCAAGCCCCTGGACGACTCCCTCAACATGCAGGCCTCCCCCTGCACAGCAGCCTTCACCTCATCCTCTCATAACATGGCACTAACAGCTGCCATGGTATCTCCACCCAAAATCCCGACTCCACCGCCCACTGAACCTACTCAACCCACCCAACCCCCTCCCAGCCTTGAGCCTGCCGAGGAACAACCAACACCTGAGACCATTCAGCCCCAGGTCACCTCCCCAGCGTTACCCATGACTTACCCAAATAACATGCCTGAAGCTCAACAACTACCTGAACCGGTGGTTGAGAATGTTCAACCACCAGATCAGAAGGCCAGTCAGCCTGGCAAAAAGAGCCCCTCCAAGCCCACGAGAATGTCAGCGAGAGTTGGCTCTCTGCAGGGTAAATCTCCTGGCAAGTCCCCCAGGCAGGAGCCTGTCAAGCCCCCAACGACAAACAGGGGAAGACCTAGGGCACCAAAGGGCTCTCAGCAGGGCTATCGGGGTCGAGGAAGGGGCAGGGGTCGGGGGAGAGGGCGAAACAGCCAGAATGCAGCCATCGCGATCCTGCCAACCCTCAGCAATACCATTCACAGTGATGACTCCATCCAAAACAAACTCGTGGGCACTGTCTACGACTTTGACTCTGACGAGGACTCTACCAACGAAACCAACATTGCTGACTTAAAGACCATGAGGGAGAGGAAGAAGTCCACTGACGTCAGTGAAAAGCGTGAGTCGAGTATTTTGAAGGAGGGGATTCAGTCGTTGTCGAGTCCAAGTGTTCACAAGAAGTCTCCAGCTGTCTCTGAGTACAGCAACATGACAGAGGCCACTGCTGTGGGCCAGGGCTTCACGGACACTGTGATGCCTCTTCTTCCAGGTCCCGTTGATATGAGGACCTATAACTCGACGACTGAGGGACAAACGTCATCTCTTCATGCTCAAACCTACGCGAATCACATCCTCGGGTCTTTCTCGGGTGTCTCCACAGATCCGGCTTTACCAGACATGGAGGACGAGCTGGCAGACGCCCTTCACCTGTCGAAGCCAGACGCCTCGAGCTCCAAGACCAGCTTCAATGACCCAAGTATGGAGATGTCGTCGAGTGTCAGTGATGGAATAAAAATGTCGTTATCAGACTCCAGAAATCAGCTCAAAGTCAAGATCAAGGGCCCATTCTTGGACGCCAACTATGTGGCAGGATCGTCAGTACCTCCACTGGCTCAGCAAGCCCCAGCGATAATTACGCCATCAGCAACGAGTGCCTCGGGTATCTCTGGCACCTCGAATCTCCGAAGAATGAGGAAGAAGGAATTACTGAGGCAGTACTGCTCTCAGGCTGACATGAACACTGAGGACTCTGGTATTGGGAGTGTCACAGCTGCACCAATTAACATTCCACCGATCAATAGACCCGTAATTACAGTACCTAAAGCAATTAAATCAGTGGCTGTATTCCCGACCAGAGAAGATTACAGGGCTGTGGTAGATGCTAATAGCACGGAGAAGAAGAGGAGAAAAGACCGGGGTGGAGGTTTTCCAGAGGCACCTGAGGACGATGCGTCTGGTCGTAGGCCAATTGGTGGCACTAATACTGACAGACGTCGGGGCAGACAACCGAAGACACCAGCGGGGGTTGTCAACAGCGCACCACCAAAGCTTAAAATCAAAATTGGTAATAGTATCATGGGACAGGAGATGGGCACTGTGCAAGAGGATAGAAGTAAGATAAGGCCTCCGAAGAAGAGACTGAGCAACATTCAATCTAAACCGAGTATTGAGGAGCTCAAGAGGGAGAGCATGAAGTTCAGGAGGATGATAATGGCTGGGTTTGATGACGATGAGATGACTCAGGAGAAGAGCAAGAAGGATAAGAATGGAAAGAGGCGGAAGAAGCAGAAGGGCAAAGAGGGGAGGGTGCAGATACTCGAGGGTGGCACATCAACGACGAAGCTCATTATCAGACTCAGCAAGGGAACTGAGGCGCATCACAAGACTCAGGAGGCGTCGGGCAGTGCTGCCAATGAACGTGTCAGCCAGCCTGAGAATCCGGAGAGTCGGGTGGGCCCTGGTGCTACTGAACCCTCCAAGAGTGATCCCACTTATCCATCGGACAATAGTGCAAGTGAAAAACAACCGGTTGATCAGAACACTTCTAGCACATCGGTTGGTAATGTTAGGTCTGCCAAGGTAACGCCAATCAGATTAAAATTAACAAGGTGCAATCAGGGTTACGAGCTACAAGCGCCAGCTGGTACCAGTGGTGAGGGAACTGGTACAAGTGATACTGTGACTAATCCCGTTGAACAGGTAGCAACGGATGCTGATAAAAATACTGGCGATGGTGGGTGTGAGGAGACCAGTGGGGAGAAAAAGACTTCCAGTGAGGACGATGTGAAAATTAACAGTCAGACAACAACGGCGAGCCACAATTCACCGGGTTGTCCAGCTGCAGCGCCTCTACCCCAAGGATGCCAAGTTAGGTGATAATTAATGATAATTGTATAAATACAGTAATCAATGGCTCTTATTAGATTTATTTACTATCATTATAAATAAAAAAGAGAAGAAGTTTTTAGATATATGTATATATTATATATATATCCGAGTAATGTATATATAATAATATTCATATATGTATGATAAAAGTAATGTTTCAGTGTTGGACACGTATACACAAACACAATACACAAAGTGACTCGTTTTTAAGAAAACTAAATGAAGGAAAACGAACTTTGCTCAGTTTTAATTTTTTTTTTTTGTTTGTAATGATTCTCTCTCCATTGTTCAATTTCTTTTTTTTCTAAATGTAAATTATTGAATCTATATGTAAATGATCTGAGGGTGAAAGTGAAATAAATCACAAAGTGCCCCAACAAATTCACCATAAATTTTAGTATGTACATTCTGTTTTCTTTTATGTAATCATGAGGAATTAATGGTGAGTTTGGGTTGAGGTATCACTCGTTGGTTTTTATAGTTATTGTGTTTTCACCTGGTTGACTTTTCTAGTGAAGTTTTTCTGCATTTTCGGGTTTTAATCAGCAATTTTCGATGATTTTTTTCAAGTGCCATCATGGAATTTTGACACTTGGTGTAGACAATTATGATTTATGATCTTTTTCTAACGAACATGCGAACTAATCTGCTCAATAGTAATAACGATTGATACCTTGACCGATCGCCCTGGGAAATATTGAATTCCTATCTTTGTACAAAATTTAAAAAACAAGAATAATCACTGGTTAAGGCCCGTGTGTATTATCTTTCGAACGTGTTCTTGTTTTTTTTTTTATTTTGATAATCTGAAAGGTTCTTCAATTGCCATTCAATTTTGCATACTCGTGGATTCTTAAAAAATTATGATTAATTGAAAAAAAAACTGAACATTTTTAAAGAGCATTTTTTAATAATATTGGGAAATAATCAAAATAGGAAGGAAATTGCAAATTAATAATTTATGTCGCGCCGTGCAATAAGTCGAGTTTATCGCACGCTGCGCTTCGCGCAGCCTGCTCAAAACTCGACTTCTGCACGATTTGACATAATAGTATATTTCAGAACGTGTGGGGCAATTTCGTCTTTAACGTGTGTGGGGTTTACAGCATGAGCCGAAGGCGAGTGATGTAACCACACACGTTAAGGACGAAATTTCCCCACAAGTACTGAACAAAATTTTATGTCACGAAGCCTGAAACCGGCTGAATTAGACACGAGACGCGAAGCGTCGAGTGTGTAATCCAGCCGGTTTCAGGCATGAGTGGCATAAAATATTATAGAGCACTCGGTAATAAATTTCGTTTTCAACGAATGTGTAGTTTACAGGCCGAGCCGAAGGCGAGGTCTGTACACACATTCGTTGAAAACGAAATTTGTGCCCTTGTACTCTAATCTACTATTACAGTATCTAATAGCTGTTAAGTCGTCATTTGTCACAATAGTCAATGGCTGTCAGATCGTTAATTACCATGATAAATTATCTATTTACAATTTCCTCTCTGTCGGATTTATTTCCTAATCTTGATTAGAAATGCTCTTTGAAAATGGACAGTGGTTTTTTTCTACTTTTTTTTATTGTTTCATCATAATTTTTAGCGACTCCTGCATGATTGAAAATCCAGTGGAAATAATGATATATTTTAGATTATGAAGATGGAAAAACAATCGATAGAGATAACATTAAAAAGATGACCCATCTGGGCCTTAAATCGTGATTTAATGAAAAACCCTTAGATATAGAAAAATTTAATAAAAAAATTACTATGAGTATATTTCCCGAGATTATTGATTTACATCAGAATGACTATTAATCAAAGGAAAAATCGTAAGAGTGAACAATGTGTCTGTGTGTGAGCGAAAAAAATTATTGTGAAAAAAGTGATCGTTCTGAACGAGAATAAAAAAACATGAACATGGCTCTGAAAGAGTGGAAAATATCTAATGGCCATAAAGAAGGAAAAATGTAAACTCGAGGAAGAAAAAAAAATCGAAATTTTTGTAATGAAATTGTTCTTTTATCCGAGTCATTAAAGTTAAGTTGACCTTTTTGATTTATTGTGTTTTTTTTTGTACAGTTGCAGCTAAAGCAGAACAGAACAGAGCATTACATATATTTTTTTAACATAGAAAACCTTCTACATTAGTCGCGCTAGCACATTTATTCTGTTTCCATTCTTATTTTCGTCAGTTGTATAGTAATCATTGGCAGAAGTTATTTATTAATGTCCCCTCCCCTCCGCGGTGTAATTAAGTGCGCACATTTTGTTTTATTGACAGTCTGAATCGTTTTTAAACATTAAACGTAAAACGTTGTTCCTTGAATTTCTTCTCTCGTTTATCAATGTTGTACGTAATACTCACGGCTGAACGTGAATGAAAACAACTGTTCGTGCCATTGATCTACCGGTGTTTTTTTATAGATTGTAAATGAATGAGTGGAGAAACATGGAGACGATCAATCCGGACAATGTGGAAATGATAACGATAATTATTGCGAATGATCGAGAAGATCATAAACCCCTGAATGCCAGAGTTTTATGTCTTCGCGTCATTCTGACGTGTCTTCACACTACTTTAAGAAAAAAAAAAACAGAGACATGAAAAGGATTTTACACGTGTAAATAACGTTCAATATTTTCACATTTTCCACATGCTTCTTCGTTACTTTCTATTGAATAAAATGATGAAAATATTTTAAAAAACTAATCCACAATGTTAAGTTTTTCGTTTTTCACAAAACGGCTGTGCAACCGTACGATCTTTTTTATCTTCCGAAAGAACGTAGCTCCCAACATTCTGTCTTGCACTGTGGGTCCTCAATACGACTTGAATACAGAGCAAATGGAACAAGAACAAAATAATCGAGATGGACTTGAGAAATTAGCATATCTTCCATTCGCTTATTTCTATAGTTTCATAGAGATTGAATGAGTAAAGAATCATGAAAGAAATTATTTGAAAAAAAATTGTTGAGACGTAATCGATACACCAAAGATTGTACTGCGAAATATATTCGAAGCAATCTCAAAAACAATGTACACAATCTATTATTAACAATTAAACTTAACAAATTTAGAATGACAGGATGAGATTTTTTAGGAGAATTGGAGATAAATAACTTTTTACAAATTTTGTGTTAACAATTGTTCATTCGTCGTTTTTTTACAAACTCAATGAGACTATGAACTCAGAATTAAGACAAGAAATAATTGAATAAAAAAGAAAGAAAATAACAAAGAAGAATTCCTCTAAACCCCATTGATACTATCCTCTACACTCGTAAGTGTAAATAAATATTGTCAGTGATAAGATTGAAGAGTTTTAAGAGCCTATATATTGTACAGAAACCCTGAGGTAATTATGATTTATGGAGAAGAAGAGTAATGAGATGTATTTGTTTAACTGAACAATTGTTTTCTCTTTCTTATGCATATAAAATGATGATTAAAAAAAAATATTGAAATAATGACGATAATAACTTAAGAGTTTAAATGAATAGATGAAGGAAAAATACACCTGTAACAATGATTAGCTAATGATCATTTTACATAGGAATACAAGATAGTTTTATTATAAATCAAGTGACATAAAGCAAAAAGCAAGAAATATTATTATATAAATATTATATATACAATTGATTAAGATTATTTAGTTAACTGTAAATAGTGTACAAGAAAGCTGGTCTTGTAAGATAAAGATTAAGGTGTTTTAATGTGCACATAGCCGCGTCATTGTCAATAATCATATTACTACGATTAATAATAATAACAGTTTTTAAAAAAATATCGATCGTTATTAGTACTGCGTTCATTTACCTGCTGAATTGAAGCGAAAAAATCAAATATTTCAAGTGGGTTTCCATTCAAAAAGAGATCAGAGCCCCCTACTGGCGACAGAAATTTTGAATTTCTCTCTGTTCCTTTATTATTGGTCGGCCAGTGCTGTGTTGACACGACTGACACGCTCTAGAAGAAAACAATCGCTCCACAGTGTTTTTTACTTGGTAAATTAGTAGTTAGTTAATAGTGAATAGGACATTATGGAGCTGAAACCATTATCTCATGGGTTACTACTGGTTTTTCTGGTGAGTTTAGCCATTTAAGGAGTGAATTAATGTATGATATGTTAACCTCAAATGGTTGACAGAGTTATCACTCGTGGATTTTTTCATACAAGAATGGGAAATCATTGATTCTAGACGAGTTTTGTTGATGGAGAGTTCACGGCTGAAGACTGCAAGACCTTAGGATTTAATAAAGCGACTTTGCTCTGCTCCACGTGCGAACAGTCCGCGGATTTCAATCTGAATGAGATCCGGTAAGTATTTGTTACGAAATGGTTCATACGGGGGAGGTGGGAGTAAAATGGACTTTTGACTTTTTTTAAATGTTAACGACTGGTTGAAATGTTGATGAAATTCAATTTTTTTTTGAATGCAAAGAACAATTCAGTAGCGAAGTGGTAAAACGGTACAAGTCAATTTTGACTATTGACCAGTTTTCAATGAATATCTCGGAATCTAAGGGAGGTGGCAAAATGTTTTTGAAACCTTTTTTGTAGAGTCGATTGAGAGCTACAAGAAATGCAATAACCAAAATTTCGCTATCTCCCTTAAATTCGGAAATATTCCTCAAAAACTCAACTGGGAGATGAGTGGACTTGAACAGTTTTACCACTTCGCTACTGAATTCTTTCCCTTTGTGATGAGCCTGAACTGAGTATAATTGATAAATTTGTTTCTGAGTAATGAGTAATTTTAAAAAAGTCTAAAGTGTCCATTTTACCCCACCCTCCCTTAGGGTAAACAGGTCAATTTTTGGGCGGGGGTTAGTTTCTGGACGATTTCAACTTGCATTGAATATTCTATAAATAAAAGGAAAATTGTACAGATTATTTCACCTTTCAATAATATTAATCGTGTATAATCATGTGACCAATTAATTTTTCTATTGATCGACATTTAAGAAATAAAAAAAATATGTACCAGTCGTCCAGAAATTAGGGGGTTCAGCTATTCAACTATTCAACTATTTCTTCATTTAATTATTGTTTGTTTTGTTATTTTTACTTGAAATAATTTTTTTCTGCTAATTAAAACATTCTTCAAGGTGTGGAAGCCATCATATCCCCATTTAGGTGATTCTTTTATTTTAGATCCTACCACGAAATTCGAATTTCCCTTAACCGCTCAGCAATTATTGGCTTGTTCACCCTAGTCAAATTAAATATATGCTGAGTTTCAAAGTTAAAGGGGATGAATGAACTTTTACCATGAATTTTTCGTAGATTTTGCTGATAAGGAAAGGAAAATCTACAAAAATTCCGCTATTTTAGATTCCAAGATATTTTCCAAAACTGGTCTTTTTTTAAACTGGTCTTTGGGATAACTTTGGTGCTATGGCGGGGTAGTTTGCCTCGAAAATTTAAATTAGATGAAATCTTGATTTCTGGGTTCCAACGTTGACTGAAATGTTTTGTCACGACTTGAGGGATATGAGAATTGCAGAGAAAGAGAAGTTTCTAGTTTCCTGGAACAAATTACTAATTTTAAGAAACTCGTGTTTCGATCATTCTCAATGACATCTCAAAGTTTTTAAAATTTTTTTACATTTAAGGCCCGAGTGTACTATCTTTCGAATGTTATCTGGATTTTTTTTATCTTTCGTAATCCAAAATTGTCAATTGAGTGGTACATCATGTAGAAATTCCCAAAAATTATAATAGAATGGTAAAATTGAGAAAATTCTGAATTTTTTCAAAGAGCGTTTTTAATTGAGATTGAAATTGCATGGACACATTGAACATGCAAAAACTTCCAGCTTGACTTTTTTTCCGAATTTTCTTTGCGCCCTGCCATAATCGTTTAGTCACACGATGTGAAATCCTATATAAACTCACGTCGTCGTTGTTGCTTATCCTAATAAACGATTAACCGATTCAGGGATCATTGCCGAGAGTGTTGTGTTAAGGACGACGACACTTCAGGGAAGCGTTATCCAAGAGCGGTTTTGGAAGTCTGCACCTGTAAATTCGGTGCTTACCCTCAGATCCAGGCATTCATCAAGAGTGATCGCCCCAAAAAGTACAAAAATCTCCAGATCAAGTATATTCGAGGTCTGGACCCAGAGATGAAGCTGTATGATGCTGATGGTAACGTTGAAAACCTGGACATCCGTAAATGGGACACAGATTCAGTTGACGAATTCCTTCAGACCCATTTAGTTCTAGAGTAGAGGAGTAAGCTAGCACCAACGAATTTTTGTAATATACTCGTCTGTAGGAAACAAAAAATACAATTTTTCCACAATCTATTACAGTACAACTCGTTTATTTATTGGTGACTTCCGTGATACAGAGAGATATCCATGAAATATGTGATAGTTATTTATTTCGTCGCAGCTGACCAATACATAAGACCATTAAATCAGTAGCGAATTGGTAAAAGGAGATAAGTCAATTTTGACTATTGACCAGTTTTCAATCAATATCTCGGAATCTGAGGGAGATTGCGAAATTTTTGTAATTACATTTGTTGTAGCATGCAATCGGCTCCACAAAAAAGGTTATAACAAAAATTACGCTATCTCCCTTAGATTGCGAGATATTGATTGAAAACTGGTCAATAGTCAAAATTGACTTATCTCCTTTTACCAGTGAAATGGCTTTCGTGTTTCTGGATGCACGGTACGTACCTCTGTAAGGAAGGATCTCATTTTTTTTATTGTTTAAAGTGCGAAAATCTACATGATTTATTTACACTGTCTGTAGTGGATTTACAATTTTAGTTTCAACAGTTTTTTATATTTTATTGTACAGTCATATGTTTATTTTACCTGCTTGGACGAACTTGGGTAAAGGACATTTCTTGCGTGCCCAGAGAATACAATTTTTTAGAACTACTAAATCTATTTTTCCGACAAAATTTTTTTATAGAGCAATCTTGAAATCAGTATCGAAGCCGTAAATCGGGTTAAGTCGATTTTGACTATTGGCCAATTTTTTACAAATATCTCGGAATTTAAAAGAGATAGACAAATTTTCGTCATGACCTTTTTTACAACCCTCAATTGACCCTACAAAAAAGGTCATGAGGAAAATTTTGCTATCTCTTTTTGATTCTGAGATATTCATCAAAAACTGATCAAAAGTCAAAATCGACTTACTAAACAATATTTGCTATTTTTTATTCAATTTAATGATTAATAATTGTCCTGATTTTTATTCCTCTACGAATATCCAATTAAGCTCTAGGAGTTTACCAAAAAATTAGATTTCACAATCTACTACTTTTGTTTATTCATCAATTGCAATTGTTTATTCATCAATTGCAAGTAGGGGAAATAAAAAAAACAATTTTCTCAGATGTTTATTGCTGCCTTTCACGATAGAGACGAAGGCAATGATACGCGTGATTTGCAATTAGCTTATCTGCAGCTGGTATGAAAGGCCATGTTATGTCGTCACACTTAATCAATACACAAGAGAAACAAATGTCTTGTATCAAAACACAAGACAAATCTATATCTTTCGTATTCCTAGAAAAATGGTTCGTGGCTCTGAAATTAAAAGATCTATCCCATCGAATCCAAAGAAGGGAACGCTATACTTATTCTAATGAATACTGAGCACAAACTGCAGATCGTAAGTATTCCCAATTATCTACGTTATTTTTCTCTCTTGATATCAAACTTAGGGATTAAAGCATATTCGTGCTCTGGATCCATCGATGAAGCTTTATGATGCAGACTGCTACCCTTGTCCTACATATCCAGATCTTCAGTTGCACCAAGCCCAGTTAAGAAAATCCTCAATTAAGTATCGGAATAAATAAAAATAACTTCCTTCCTTAGGGTCGGGAAGTTAATAATCTGTCCATCAATTTTGATCAAAAGTCCATCGCAGGTATTTTACAAAAAAAAGTGGAATATGGATCTATCATCACCATTTGCCAATAATGCCACTATTTCAGTAGCAAAGCGATACAACGTTTCAAGTAGATTTAGCCTTTAGCTGAGTTTTCGAGGAATATTTCCTAATCTAAGGGAGATAACAAAATTTTTCACACCCCTGCACGGAAAGTTCATACTTTCCTCCCGCTCATCAAAGAGCAAAATACGAACTTTCCTTTGGAGGCGTGTTAAAAAATCGCATGTGCACCTCGGGCGGGAAGTCTTGACTTTCCGCCCTTGATGCACAACATACTATTTCGTCATATCTGCACGGAAAGTTCGTTTTTCCTCCCCAAATGACGGGAGGAGAGTGACTTATCCCATTCCTCGGATTTCTGTTGTCGAAAATCGAACTATACCGTGCAGTTATGACGAAAAAGAGTATGTGTACCAAGGAGGGAAACAGGAGATTAAAACCCGTGTGTGGATTAGAATGTCCTGTTTTCCTCCCTTGGTGCACAATTTACTATTTCCTTATGGCTTTTTTGTAGTGTGAATTGAGGGCTATAAAAAAGCTCACAACAAAATTTTTGCTAGCTCGTACTAATCAATGCTCAGGATTTAATTACATTATCTCATTCCTTCGTTAATCATTGAACTCCAGAAGAATGTTCATTAAAGCATATACCCACAGACAGTTTTATGAATCAAATGAATGGGTTTATTCAAATAGCTTGTAAACTCATAATAAAGCTTTTATGGAAGCTTACACGCGGATTTACTCAGCTTTTCATTCACGTCAAATAGTTTGTTAAATATGAACAAATGTTTCCCCGATCCCCATAGATACTTCGTTAGTTAGAAATGAAATAAATTGGTAAGAAAATGAAGAGACCAAATCGAATTTATAAACATGTACTAATCCAAGATTGTTAATCTTTATGTCCTTCATTTGATTCTGATGAAGGACTTATTCGGAATTGATGAATTATTGATTTTGTATGATTGCGACATAGCATTGATATGAATGAGTTTATTAATTGCCAACAAAAATATTATTGAAATAAAGTTCAAACATCAATTTCAAATAAAGTTTGAAGGAGACGGAAAATACAATTTTTTCCAAATTACACCATAATTGATTTATTTATTACTGACTTTCATGATACAGAAGAGAAATCAATGAAACACGTGATATTCATTTATTTAATCAAAATTCTGGAATGAAACTTCACGTCCTGTCGTCACAATTAATCAATACACAAGACAAACAAATGTCTTTCAAATTCCTAGACACATGGTTCATGGCTATAATGAAAAATCCATCATATTGATGTCGAAGAGAAGAAAAATCCTAGTTGTCCTAGTTGATACTGAGCACAAACTGCATATTATAAAAATTTATAATCGTCTACATATTCAACTCCTCACACTGACGTTACATGATACGATCCATACAGACAAGGAATTATTACTTCTCCTTCGTAGTTGTGATATTCGATCATTGAGTTGAGTTGTTTATCGACGAGAACGTCTGGCCCGTTGGTGTCCCCTGGGGCCACCACCGCGGAATCCTCGACCACGATTCTTATTCGCAGAGTTGTTTATGGACGAGTTATTGGGACTGTGATTGCTGGGGGTTTTGCTGATTATTGGAGGATCAGGAGGAGTTGGGGTTGACGGAGTGGCTGGAGTTGATGGAGTGGCTGGAGCTGATGGAGTTGTTGCAGGTGTTGAAGCCGCTGGGGTGGACGTATTCTGAGGCTGTGACTTGCTCTGAGGAGTTTGTGGAATAGACTCGATCTTCTCATCCCCATCAATCAAATTACCCACTTCTGACTCGTCTTCGTTATCAATGTCCTCCCAAACGTCAGCAGCCTTGTCGTCGTCTTTCTTGGGATCTATTTCTTCCACCTCATCCTGCTCAGTTTTATCTTTTTCCTCTTCAGAGTCTCCATCAGCCTCCATGGGATCGTATTTGTCGTCTCCTTCCTCTTTATCGTTCTCGTCAGCTGCTTCATCTTGTTCAGCGGACTTTTCCTCCTCTGAGGGTTTTTCGGTCTCTTTCTGAGCATCTTCCTCGAGCTTTGGACGTTTTGCCTCCCTCTCGCCATCCTCTGCTGCAGCAGACTCTTCCTCTTTGTTCTCTGAGGCTTCCTCAGACTTCTCTGCAGCCGGTGGAGGCACGTTGAGAGCTTTCACCTCGTTAAAGAAGTTCCTGTAGTGGACCATGGTCTTCAAGTGAGCATTCACGTCCTCCTGAGTCAACATGAAACGCTTGCACTTCTCGCAGTGGAAACCTGTGACTTCCTTCACCATAGATGCGCCAAGAGCAAGCTGCTTCTGACGAGCGTACTTGAAGGTGGGAACCTTAGTCGTGTCCATGTTCTCACTGATGTCCGTGATGTAGTCCTTCTCTTCTTGGGGCTCTTCGTCCTTGTCGGTGGTCTTGGACGCAGATCCAGACTCGTTCTCCTCGTCCTCAGCAGTGCGAACCTCTGACTCTCCTTTGGGGAGCTTGACCTTCTTGGTCTTCTTCTGCTCCTCTTGCGCTGCGGCCACCATGTGGGTGGGGGTCAGACAGTGCTCGTCGTACTCTATTCTGGAGGGGAACTCCTTCACGCAAGGGCCGCACCGAGGATGCAGGAAGGTTTTGAGTTGTTGATGCTTGTCACTCTTCCTGTGGCTGGAGAGCGTTCCGAAGAAGTTCAAGTCGCACATTGTGCAGTACTCACGAACGTTGAGGTCCACTGAAACCTGGGAACATAGATTTTAATCTGGTACTTAGACTATTTCAAACTCTTGGGCAGTTTCTATGAATTTTCAAAGAATTTCGTCATTGAAAATTCGTAATTTGATGAAAAAAATTAATAAAAAGGGTAAATTTCAATTCAATTTCTCCATGAAAGTTGATGAAAATTCGAAGAATTTATGTAAATAAATTATAGAATTTAGAATTTCGTTATTTCTTCTCCCCTAAATTGACTTCAATGTCACCCTCTTGAAAATTACTATCGAACTGTGCTCGAAATTTCCCATTTTTCTAACAGTAGAAGAATGGTAAATTCTGCTAAATTCTTTTTCACATCTTGATTGGCGTGAAATGATCTCGATAGTAAGTTATTTTGAAAACAAATGTCAAAAGACATTTTTTTGTAGCCCAAAAATGTTCCAACAGGAAATGTCTCTTGGCATTCTCTCCTAAAATCCCTCACTATCGAGATACAACTACAATAGACCTCTTCATCCTGAGAGTAACTAAATTTTCGGACACTTTTACCGAATTGACATATAATCATTTATGCAAGCTTAAATGTATATCCCCTTAAATGTCAATATTTATGAAAAAATTTCATTATTTTACTGAAGATTCTTCATTTCGATGAAAGGAATAAATATTTCCCTTAGATTTCCAGAATGAAAAAGTCTATTACCGAATACATCACCGTATTAATTGCATCATCTATTTCTTCCCGCGGTTTCTATTTGTCACTTCATTTACCTTCTTGCCACGACGTTTCGAGTTATTCAAGCTCATCTCCCTCTGCTCCTCTGACACTCTCAGCTCATGCCGCATAAGGTCCACCTTCAGCTTGTACGATTCATCGAGTTTATCCATCATCAGCTGATGGGCACGTCCACGAAGATGATTCTCGAATGAAAATCCATCCCACATGTGCTTGTTGCACACGTGACAGAACATCTGGTTGATGGCAACTGCAGCATATCGGCTCTCAGCATGCCTGGCCTCCGACTTCTTGCCACTGCCATCATCCTTCTTCTTGTCTGGAGATCCAGACTTGTCCGCAGAGTCTTTCCCCTCATCAGTCGTCTTCTCCGTCTCCGAAGTCTCCATGGGAGTGTCACCGTCTTTCTCATTTTTAACTTCGGTCTTCTTGTCATCTTTCTCACCTGGTTTCTCGTTGCTAAACAGTTGTATTGAACAATTAGAAAGAACTCAAGGGACGAATAGTGGACAAGATATACTTCGTGGATTATTTATTTCAATACAATATGTATCATGTGGAATGACAAGAGTTAGAGATAAAGTTTGACAGAATTTTTGGCGGCCCAACTAGTGGTGTCCAGGGCTGTGAAGACGAATTATTGATAATCGAACCTTTGGTAAGGTCACGAAGGACCAAATAAAGAGTCCAACAACCAAAATAATATTAATTATTTTTAACAATCACCAACGTACATATCATGTGAACAATAAAATTGATAATTATCGTACATCGAGCGTGCTTGATAATTACTGTTTATCTTTTACAATCGCCTGTTTAATAAAATAAACGTATGGCGAATTAGAAGGATGATATTGATTGGATGAAATCCTTACCTTTTAACAACTGTCTCGGTATTCGGCTTTTCTTTATCAGAGTTCTTAACATCCTGCTGTTCCTTTTTGGACGTCTGATTTTGTTTAGCAGTATTTGCTTTAGAGTTTTTATCGTTGCGATGCTGATTTTGATTTCCATTGGCACGCTGATTGCCGGACTGGGAACGAGATTGTTGTGCGGATGATGGGCCACGCCGTCCGTCGCGGGCACGGTTACCCATCTAATTTGTTTGCATGTTTTATGTTTTTGTTTTGGAGTGGATCGAAACGACCCAGGCAACAAAAAATGGTTGAAAAACCAATGTGAGATATCTTGTTTTTCTTCGATAAAAAAAAGCATATTTTGATTCGAGATTATCGAATCGAAGTTCATTCATATTTTCAGTTAATTACAAAAATAATTATTTAAGAGTAGCAAAGACTCTGAGAAAATAGTCGAGGTAAGACGTGTCGCAGACACGACTTTAATAAAAGGGCAAAATGGGATATTCCATGAATTCCCGTCCGGTGACTTGATGGAGTTCGCAACGATTTCAATTTTTTCACAATGTTTTCTCATTTTGTCGGTTAATTCAAACAAAGAAGACATTTTTCAGGGTTTAACGAATGGGTTTGAATGTGAGACTGCGATGTCTGATTAGTTGGAGACTCCAATCAGACTCCAGAAGATTTATTATGGATAATTTGTATCAGATTTGGAGTGGAACGACGATGATGAGTGGAATAAAATACTGAGAGATATAACGATGTGACTCCTCATTTGCAATTAGTAATTGTGCTGTTGGAAAATGATCGTGGGAAATAATTGTAGTTACTTACCTTGTTGTAGGGTTGAGATCGCTGATTTTTCAGGGTGTTGCCTCTGATCGATCTGTCGTTGAAGCGACCTGAGGAGCTGAAGCCCTGTTGGCCGCGGAAATTGGGGCCAGGACCGTTCATGCTGCTGCCAAGGCTCAGTAAGGATGGAACCTGATGGGCAATTATGCAATGCTTATTTTTAAAAGGTTTTCACTGAAATGATTACAAAAAATATGCAAATAAGATTAGTTGGGGTTGTAATCACTCCGAAAAAAACTTGCACACTGGATTTCAATATTTCCAGGATTCTGAAATATTCTCTTCCAAGGGATTTCACGAAGTCATCAGGCATTTTCGACGATTTCAAGAATTTCCAGGCATTTGAAAAAATTTTATGGGGTCAAAAAAATTGAAAAAAAAAAAAAATTTGAAAATTTCAAATTATTTTATAGTATTCCAACGAAATTGAAGCGATTTTAGAAAATTTGAGATGATTTTATAGTATTTCAAAGACATTGAAACGATTTTAGAAAATTTCAAAATATTTTTTAATATTTTAAAGAAATTGAAACAATTTTAGAAATTTTCAAATGATTTCAATGGTTTACAAAGACACTCTGAGTAATTCCATATAATTTCAAGCGATTGGAGTGGAATTTCAAACGATTTTAGAAAATTTCACAACATTTTTCAATATTTTAAAGAAATTGAAACAATTTTAGAAATTTTCAAATGATTTCAATGGTTTACAAAGACACTCTGAGTAATTCCATATAATTTCAAGCGATTGGAGTGGAATTTCAAGCTTTTGAACAGTTCGCATATCTTTCCCTCTGCATATTGCGATAAGTCCCAAATGAGATTTCTGGAGGAATTTTGTTGAGAATTCGAAAAACAAATTCCACGGAATCGAATTCCTTCCTGAATCCACGATGTCATGAAATACCATCGTATTTCAGATATTTCGAAGGATTTAATTTCATGTATCATGCGAATTCAATATCAATATCATATGTACACCAGACTTCCGGAGTGATTGCCCCCTCGATCCAATTAACTTTTAGAGATTTTCAATATCTATAAAACAAACGATACAATTTGGATGGAATCATCATTATATCTCTTTACACGGTTGAGGGGGAGCCATGGTGAATCTTGAAAGTCTTTGGTTGGTGGAAAAAATCATCGAGCAATATCTGATACATGATAACAAGCATAAAAAGTGGGAACACCAATGCGCATCATCTCTAATTACGGAAAGTTTGTCACGTTACTGGTCATTTCAATGCAAAAATTCACACACGGGCGATTCATTGCTGCATTATTCGTTATCGCTTCATATTCTTAAATTTCATATCGTATTACTGTCCCATCGAATTTCGATGCATTTATGAAGGTATTATTTTCTTATTATGGAACAGAGTGACACAAAATGCGAATATGGCGGGGCGTAAGAATGCAAAGAAAATTATGAAGAACAATCCAGTTTGAAACTTCAACTTCTTGAATTTGTCCACGTAATTTCAAATAGTTGTGAACAACCGTTTGCAAGATACTCCGATAGTCATTTTCGCCATTTAATTTGGACTCTTAGGAGGAAGTATGATTTTTCCACAAAAAGCAGAGAAGAGCTGCATGAATGTTTCGAATTCAAAAAATATTCTGTGAAAATTTTTGAATTAATTACAAATTGTTATTAGCAGATTGTCATTTTTTGTTGTGATAGTAATGATTGTAATGCCCTTGAGGTCCTCTCAAAAATTGTGCAAACTATATCTCAAGATAGTGAGCTTTAATTTTTGGAGCAAAAATGAAAAGTTAAGGACAAAAAAGGCAATATCTGCTGGCCAAAAACTGCCAAATTCAATGCACTTGCTCTGAATTCAAGCTGACAGGAGAGCCTCGAAAATTGCATAAAGATTGTTAGATTCACTATCGACATCGAGTTATAGGGCATTAAAATTTGAAGGCCATCTGCACTGAGAAAAAAGTTTTCAAATAATTCCGTGTTCACTTGTACCAAAAAACTCATGGCTCGAAAATTGACAAGAAGAAGATATCTTATACTGAGAAAGAAAAAACTTTCGTCAAAAGATTTTATATGTGTCCCAAAGACAAGAATAAATTGTTTATTACAAGAACAGGATTTCTCAAACCAAGTCTAGTTGAATCAATTTCTAGTTTTTAAGTCTCAACTAAAAACCATTTTAATACAAAAATCATTTGATTTGGTTCGAGAAGTCGTTTTCTTGTTGCGAACAAATTGCCCTCAGCTTTCAGACAACTGCAAAATCTCTGGATAAAAGGTTTCTTTTCCGCGTGAGAGATTCTCTTCTTGATACAAGTAAGGACTCTCGAAATTTTTTTTTTCAGTGCATGAGCAAGTCCTCTGTAAAAATCATCCCAAGTAATCGTTAATGCATTACCGGTGGCGAAGAGTCCTGCTGAGTCCTCAGCAAATTACTCAAAAGGTTACTGGCAATAACCAGCTGAGCCTGAGGTGAATTCAGCGATAAATTGTTGTTCGGCGTGGGTAGAATGCCCCGTCCCGGTGGCATCACTCCACTCTCCCATGGGCTGACTCCACGATTACCAGTACTGCCACCCCCGGAGCCCCCCATGCCACCGCCAATGCCCACATTACCGCCTCCACTCCCTCGGTTAAACGGCCCTCGATTGTTGCCGAAGGAATTTCTTTTGATGCCACGATTAAACGACATTGTTGCTTCCTGAAAAAAAAACATGAACAACTATTATTCATTTTCCACTCAATCGATACTCCCACCCACGTCAGTAAATCTGCTCCAATCCCACTCTAATTTTAACTGCTCATAAATCTCCTCGCAAAAATCAACTGCCACAACCGCTGGCCCAATTCCCCCCGAATTAATTCAATAAACAAATGATCTTCTCAAACCGTCGAATAACGCGTCGACGATTCCATAAAAAATCAGCAACTACCGGTCCCATGCACCCGTTCCCTTCGCCCCAAGAAACCCTTAAATACCGAAACACTCACCAAAAATCCGAATATTCACGTTTCCAAACAGCAATCAACAATTGAACAAGAAATTCAATGAAAATTCACACCAAATGCTCGAGAGAATACTGAGTAAAATGAGCGTCACGCTCAGAGGAAGCGCCGAACTGCAATGGATGCGAATGGATGCGAACTGCGAAGCACGGCGAAGTCGTAGAACCCGATGGAACCTCAAGGTGGGACTGTATAAAATGGCCGTTGCACCGCCATATTGTGCTGGCGGAAATCGTCCGGGGGGTGGGGATGAATAGGAAACTTCATTACCGATATCCCCTTACGGCGCTGCGGGCGCTACATATTTGAATATCGAATGTGTCACACATTCACACGCGCTCTATCTCTCTCGCCTCATCTCTGGCGGGATCAATAGGGCCTCTCTTCCAGTCCTTTCCCCTAAAAAACACTACCCCTCGTGCGCAAACGTCAAAATCGAACAAATAGAGTCCAGCCTGTGCAGTCTCACGGACGTCGTTCCAACGTCGCGACCGGACGTCATAATAAAGAAATCGAGGAAAAAGAATAATAATACGGGAGTATAATTGAAGATGTTTTGTTTCTCTTCCATTGTTGTCAATTGGAATTTCATTATCCGATTTAATCCGCTGTCGGGGCTTTAAATAGTCGTCCAGTGATATTAGGTTTTATGTTAATTAGTGGATAAATTTGTTGACCGATGATTATTAAATCACGGGTGAGGTACACTCTGAGGGAAGTGAGGCGGCGAGACAGGCCGCCCTTTTAAATTCCCGTGAGTAATGAGCATGACGCTTGAGGATCCATTCTTTGTCGTCAAAGAGTAAGTTGTCATTATGATTTCACTCATTCCGTACCTGATGATCGGTTGTCAAGTGGTGAGACCGGATAAGTCAACTGCACTCAGAGATCAGTTGTTGGAAAGTGTCTCGGAAGTTTTGAGAGATGACGAAATTTCGGGAAGAAGAGTACGCTTTAGTTTGGAGGGATGTGTCACTAATTTTTGAGGACCGGCGGCTGTGAAATCGACATCTAATAAAACAAGGGTATTTCAATTTTCTTTTTAAAACGAGGGTATCTCAAAATTCATGTGGAAGCTTATGTTGTTCACAGTCATTTCTGAGTCTCATAGAGCTCGCGATTCAGTTTATTTCTCTTCCGATGTGAACTACTTCATGTTATTTGTACTTTTTGATGCATTCATCCCAGCTAACAATTTACCGGTCGATTTCCGGATATTTACCGGTCTTAGTGGGGACTTTTAGATGGCATCCGTTAAAATTGTTCTCTGGAATACTATTTATACAGCTGTGAAGAGAAGGAAAATGGGAGATTTCAGACGATTTTTCATATGAATTTTGAGATATTCTTGTTTTCAAAATAAAATTGAAATACCCCGGTTTTATTAGGAAACGTCGAAATATGAGGAGTGAGGAAATTCTAGAATCCAACGTTTTTTCACTAGTTTTTGGCAATAATCCTGAAAATCAGAAGGGAATATTCTGATTTTTTACGAGTATTTACATTGAAATTTAAGGAATTTTTCACTATAATTCAACAGCATTTTCGTTTATTCCAAAACTGATAGAAAAATTTAATTTTATCAAGTGAATGTTATTTGAACCAACTATTATTGGGTTGTTAATTTTCAAATAAACATGATTTCATAGTAAATCCCAATTATCTCTTCTTAAGATACATTTGACTGGGAGAAATCGAACTTCTCTAGAATTGAAGTTCCTTTGTCGCAGTAATGAGAGTATTTGATGTCTTTCCAGCCAAAAGTTTGCTAACTCCAGAAATTCGCTGGTTTACACAAGATTAAAATTATTCTCATGACTAAATACGTTATCTCAATCAACACGATCCTACGTTGTTCCAAGTAAATTATAATTGAAGTGAGCATTTCGTGTGTCGAATCAGGATAAATATTGTTACGCGGAAAAAGCTTTGAGATTGTAGTAAGATGTCGTTGAGTTGAAAGAAGTTGATATTTCTTGACTAAAAAAATCGCATCAGTTGACAGTAACAGAATCACAGATTACGGCAATTCAACGCAAACTTGGATATCAAAAATTTCGTTCAATGTGATGTGCGGAAAGCTCAATTTAAACATCGGCTTCATTCGAGAAAACAACATTCAATTCATTCCTCTATGTAATCATCTCCTAGGTACGAATTTTTGATCAATTCATGAAAGTAGAAAATTTCTCGACTGGAGATTTTATAAGTTTAAAAAATAATAGAACTTTTCCATTTTTGTAGTGAATGTATGTGACTTGACGCCAAGGACTGTTTTATGTGATTCAAGTAAATGTATCTCAAGAAGAAATAATTGATATTCATCGTAAGATCTTATTTATTTGAAATTGGTTCAAATATATAATACTTGTTCCAAGAAAGAAACATCTCAATAAAAATAATTTTTGTTATCAGTGAAGATTCGGAAATTATTTCGTTTGAAATTGAAAAATTGGGAATTCCATTTAAAAGAGGTAAATACTAAAAATGATGATCAAAGTTGTTTCTTATACATGAGCTCTTGTGACGGTTGTGGTCAACGCATTCTATGTCATCATTTCCAATCATTAACCACTTGAAAAGAGAATATAGAAGAGTTGGAAATAAATCACATAATCTCCCGCGCAGTATGAAGTACTTTATCAATTTGTAAACAATATCATGATTTTTTCCAGTGAAAAAGAAATCATCGGATCTTTCAGTTATCTAGAACACCCGTCACTAAGATTCAGTGACATTTCGATCCCAAATCTAAGACATTTTAGCTCGGTATTTCAGTGATAAAAATTGCAAATACTGAGGGTGATCTTAATTAGTGTCAAGTATTCCCAAAAATGATGGATACATCCCTAAAAATTAGTGATAAATAGTTTAAAAAAAAATTATTTCTCTGTTTTGAAAACATTTTCTGTGGAGCAAAGGGAGACGCACTAAAGACGTCCCTCTAAAATTTCCGCTATCTCCTCTGAATTGAGCGATATTCATAAAAAACTTGGCAAAGTTGACATATCTAGTTTTACAACTTCCTCCCTGCAAATTAGAGTCAGTGCTTTCCACATGTTCCCTCGATTTTGTACTTGTACCAAAGACGAGGATATTTTTTTCATGACAAGAAAAGGATTTCTCAAACCAAATCTATTTGAATCAATTTATCCAACATTTTTTAAGCCTCAACTACAAAATATTTTAATGCAAAAATCACTTGACTTGACAAACGACTCGAGGAGTCGTTTTCTTGTTGTGAACAAATTGCCCCTCATCTTTCGGATAAGTGCAAAATCTCTGGATGAAAGGTTTCTTTTGCCAGTGTGAGATATTCTCTTTTCAATCTCAATCGAGTATCAAATATTTCAAAAAATTATGGATACATCCCCAAAAATTAGCAATAATTGGTTAAAAACTTTTTTATTTTCATTTCTCTGTTTTCAAAACATTTTCTGCGGAGCAAAGGGCATTGTCTGTGTACTAAAGGCGTCCCTGTGAAATTTCTGCTATCTCCTCTGAATTGAGAGATATTCATAAAAACCTTGCCAAAGTTGACATATCCAGTTTTACAACTTCCTCACTGCAAATTAGAGTCAGTGCTTTCCACATGTTCCCTCGATTCCCCGCACAAAGAGTGCTATTTTCGGAGCACAGTATGTTTCCCCCCTTTTATTTATGTTTTTCGATGGTTTTCGTATTGACAGCGAGGTATGCAAAGCGCTGAACAAGACACGAGGTTTGTACGGCCGGTGGAGTGATTCCCAGGTGAATATATCAGCATTAACACCGATCGGATTGGTACCCGGTGGGCTTCCGGTGTCGAAAGAGGAACTCGAGTGGACCACTACCGAGCTGAGGAACGCATTACGATCAATCGAATGGGACCTCGAGGACTTGGAAGACACGATTTATATCCTTTTCATATTTATTCCACATTGATCGTCACGAGAATATTGACCCTTACGGTTTATTAATAACCGACGGCTTATTGAATTAGGTATGGAATGTTTTCCTTAATTCTACCACACGTATTGTAGAGAAGAATCCAACAAAGTTTAAAATCGACAACAAAGAACTTACTTATCGCAGAGCGTTCATTGATCACACTCGCGACGAGGTCAAGGTAATTTTTTTCCCCCATATCCATAATTCATCGTTTCCTTAAGGGGAGACGGCGGAAAAATTTGAAGCTCCCTGGATTTCGTAGCTATGAGTCAGAGCGTTCTTGGCACTCATTAGGAAGCTCGGAAAGAAAAAAAGCACACTCCGGAAAGTTTGAGGGTACACTGTTAAAAAATTTTTGCTGAAATTTTTAGTACATTTTTCGAAAATTTTTATCACATTTAAGTTTCACTGAAATTTCAAGGACTTTTGTCATTGAAAATTCTAAATTTCAGGAAAAAATCAATGAGTCTTTTAAATTTAAGGTCAATTATACTCTGAAAATTAATAGAAAACCGCAAAAGTGCGATAATTATAGGGCAGACTGGAGCAAAATGAAACAGTTAAAAAATGATTGCTTGACGCAATTCAAGCAAAAAAAAATTTGTTTATTAAATTTTTTTCATCAACTTCTTTTATTCTTGCGAGTGATGAGAATAATAATAATTTTCCATTCAGTAGAATGGAAAATTATTGAGAAGTTTTGACGGGAGAAGATTTTGTCAATGGATTACTTGAAAAGAAAATGAAACAGCTAAAGCCAAAGTCCAGAGCAAGGTCCAGGGGAGACTCAGATGGGGAAAAAGGAAAATGTGATGCTTAATTTCAATCGAATGAAAAAAGAAAAGTCTAATCGGCCTAATATAATCAATTGAATTATAATAGAACGAATAGAAAATTATTATGCTCATCAGTACTCCCAAAAATAAAAGAAGTTGATAAATAAAATTTAATAAAAAAAATTATTTTTGCTTGAATTGCGTTGAATAATTGTTTTTCGTCTGTTTCATTTTGCCCCACTCTCCCCTATTCTTGAATTTTCAATTATTGGAAAATTCTACATAATTTGGCTCTGAATATTGATATTTTCATTGAAAATTCAACAAAATTGAAGAATTTTCATCGTCGTGCTTCTCAAAATTTTGGAATTTTATTGAATTTTCAGTGAAATTTGAAATTTTATTTTTTTGTAACAGTGTACGAAAAGGGCCAAAACCTCAAGGATGTTTATTTATTATCCGAAAATCTAATTTTCAGTGAAAATCTAATTTGTGTGTAGATTGACTGGTTTACCATGCGTAAACCAATTTCCAGAATTCGATTAAAAATTGAGTCACTCGCTTAAAAATTAAGGCATTTTAACAATTTTAAAGTTTTGGCCCGTTTCCACCTCTTACACGACCTGAATCTCTTCGGAGTTGCTTCGTTTCCACTTTTTTGAGAGCCCTTAAATTTTACCACGGACACCCTGCAACGAAGCCCCGTTCTGACACAGCTAATTATCGCCTCTCTCATTGTAGACTATGAAAGACAAGATGAACCTCAGCCGAGGACGAGACCGAGATCGCACAGCCCGCGAGGTACGATAATAATTCAATTTTTTGTTAAAAAATATATATATCGGCATACTTTCACACAGACACAACATTTCCATAACAGGGTGACCTATTATACTCAATGGAGTCCCTTCATTTTTTGACACATGTGATTTTTTTCATCAAGGGTATGATCCTCACTATGTACGCTATACTTGTGAGAAATTTTGCAACACTGATAAACAAAATTTCTAATGTCTGAAACATATTTACTTGAAACAAGTAATTTTTTCCAAGCGCTTAATTCAGACATACACGGAGAGAAATATTCAGTAAAAACTACGGAATAATTCACGTAATCCGCATGGGGAATCGTTTTCCGGCAGTTTTTATATAGGAACGGAAGAGAAGAAATCTGAAACGTTGAGTGAATTTTCAGGTTCATCACCGAATAAAGTACGAAATTGTCACGTAATTTTTTCCGAAGAAGTAAAATCTTACAGAAACTTCCCGACTTATTATCCCTCCAAAATCAAAAATTCTTGAACGTTCAACAATTTTTATGAAGCTGGTGAGTTATTTGGACGTTCCGTTCCGTAAAATTTCTCAATCGATGAGGAAAAATTACGGAAGGACTTGTCCCCACAGCGGGGAGTCATCAGACGGGTGGTTAATTTTTACGGAACCAATCGTAGAATTTACGTGGCGATTCGTACAATTTTAGTTCCGACTCACACTTTTTATTGAAATTTTACGTTTTTTTCTGGTAATTTTTATTGAATTTTTCTCTCCGTGTCTGAATTCACGTGGCCCGAAAACAGTCTCCACATAAGTATTCGAAAGAATCGAAAAAAAATTGTCGATAATTTTGCGATCGTATTTGCGTACAGTATTTGATGGAATGGCTCATACGCGTGTGGAGTTGCGTTTTTTGGGATAATTGTCTATTGACACCAAAATTATTATAAGCAGCCAAAAAATAGGCGTTGAAATGTATCTCACTGAGTTCTTCTAAATTGTAGTCTATCATCCCATTACATACCACGTAATTTCATTTTCGCATTCTACAATTCAAACTTGTGAATGTTGAATTCATTTTGCGCAATTTTACATGTATAATCCAAGCATATGCAATCCAGGAAAAACAAAATCCATAAAACTCGCATCCAGAGTTCACATGTTCTAATAATTATTCCAGTCCAATTACATATAGCAAATTGATCATTTACAAACATAAATTATAGAATGTGGAACTTAGATTACACAACGCATAATTGGGTGGTACGTTTCAATTAGGTAGGATTCAATATGTGTATCGTGTAATTAGAATGTGAGAATTACAGTTTCTGTCGGCAAGGTCCTAATGCAAAATATCAAATGTATCGAAAAATGAAGGGACTCTACTCTGTGTAATACGGAATATGAATAATGAGGGGAAATTACGGACCCGATCGATTTTGCCCCGTATAATCACGAAAAACTTCATTTTTTCCATTTTTACCTTCAAAATGCTCCTCTCGCCGTAGTTTTTATACGATTTTATGTAGTCTTTTTTAAATGTTCGTTACATGCCAAAGAATAACGTTAAGCATTTTACTTGATTCGCAATAGATCATGAATAAATGAATTTTGAATTTCATAAATTTTTCACGTTTAGCATTCCGTTGGTCGCGCCATAAGCGCCGCGCTCCACCGGCATAAATCGACATAATGATAAATTTGAAAGATCTAGGAAAAATCTGCAAAAGTTCAAGAGTGATCTAGCTCGTATATTTGAAAAAGCCCCGTGATATTTTTTACGTTCAGTGTTGCCCTTAATTATATATTCAAGCTCAAAGTTGCCATGTTTTTCGAAAAATTCACCTTTTACACACACGGCCCGGAATAAAAATTTCGGAACAAAAATGTGAAAATTCAACTGCTTATGGTATTTTTGGCGGATATTTTCATTGATAGGGCTTCTAGATACTTCAAAATGAGATGTCAAATTTTTTCAAATTTTTCTGAGGTTTTGCTGCAGTGTGATTTAAAAAATGAAATAAAGTACGGCGTCGCGCTTATAACACAATCAACGGAGTGCTAGAGTAGGACTAAAAATTCACTGTTTTTAGTAACCGATTTTCTTTTGAACCCGCCTTTTTGCTTCCACCTGCCATTTTTTGTTGTTCATAAAAATTAGATTACGCATGATTACAATGTTCAATTAGGGGTGGGTGGGGTAAAATGGACACTTTTCACTTTTTAAAAAATATTCGTAACTCATAAATATATTTATTAATTGAGCTCAGTCTAGGCTCATCATAAGGGGGGAGAATTGTTCTTTTTATTGAAAAAAAACAAATGATACAATTTCATTAACAATTCAATAAGTCATTAGCATCTGAAAAAAAGTAAAAAGTGTCCATTTTACCCCATCGTCCCCTATTAAAAACTATGAATTTTTAATCCTACTCTAGAGACGCGAAAAATTTATGAAATTCAAAATTCATTTATTCATGATTATTGCGAATAAAGTAAAACGGATGCTTAACTTTATTCTTTGGAGTGTAACGAACATTTTAAAAAACTGAAATTATAGGAAAACTACGGCGCAAGGAGCCTTTTGAAGGTAAAAATAGGAAAAAATGAAGTTTTTTGTAATTATACGGGGCAAAATCGATCGGTTCCGCGATTTTCCCTAGTTATTCTCATATTCCGTCATACATCACAAACTATTCAATGGGCCCATTCCCTGGAGACTGGACCCAATTGGGCAAGTGAAGACTTAAATTTTACTGACGAATCCCCTTATTAAGTGGGACAAACGCCCTCTGTGACAAGCGCTTGAACTTTGGACGGATTAATGTTTGCTAACCTCCTGTGAATCGATTTGTTTTGGTTGGGAGCGCGCAATTTGTCTGTGATAGAAATGGTTACTTTAAATTAATTAATTAGTTGCTTGGGTTTCTGGGGTGTTGGAGAGTTGTTTTGATATTCTTGGGGTTTACAGCCACTGTTGGATAACAGTCCGACTCGGCCACCGATCAATCATGGCACGACCAAGTACAGTAAATTGGAGAATGAGGTGGACAGCCCGAGTAGGCAATTTCTGGATGAAACGATGCAACAGCAGGGGATGATGATGAGGCAACAGGATGATCAGCTGGAGATGATAGGAGAGAGTATTGGCACTTTGAAGACTGTTTCACGGCAAATTAATTCGGAACTTGATGAGCAAGCTGTGTAAGTTTATCATCTCTACGTTATAATCAATTCCATTTTGACGGTTTATTTAAAATTCAAATTCTTAATTCATTATACTAGAAGTCCTCGCACTTTCCTATCATTTCTATAGTTCTGGAATTGTCTGCAATGTCTTGGAAGTTTCTGGACCCAGAGAAGGGACACACTTGAATTAAATAAAACTTTTTTACCTGGCAGTTTCTCTGTTCATTTCAACAATATTTTTGTTGGGAATTGATAAAGTCGCATAGTTGTTTCAGTGAAAATGTTTCAATTATATAAAATGAATATCTATTTTATTCATGCTGAGTAAAGAATTATGACAAGTTAATGAATTCGTTCTATTCAGCGTCAGAACTATTTCATTTCTAACTGATAAAGTCTCTTTTTGAATCAAGGAAATAGTTGTTTATATCTAAAAGGCTATGTATTTGATGTAACTGACAACGGAAATAAAAATCAAGTTTAATTAATCCAGGAATCAGGGATTTTTGGGGAAATAAAAATACTATGATCTAATTGTTAAGGATACGACGTTTTGAGTTTAAGTGTGATTAAAAGTTTTATTAGGGGCTGTTTTAAAAAGCTCATTTATTTGACTCATATAAAGTTTATTTAATTCAAATAAACCATTCAGCTGGGTATGGGGAGGGATAGGATTTTCTAAAACACTGTGGAAATTAAAAAAATGCTCAAACAATTCAGTACTGAAGTGATCAAACGGTTCTATTTGGTTTACCTTGTAGTTAAACTTATCTTGGAATTTGGGAGAATAACAATTTTTTTCACATTTATGCTATCGTTTCTTTCTATATCAACAAATTTTGTGGACGTTCAAGAGATACTGGCGGAAAATTATAATACATCTATAAACTTAGTAAAATAATTGAACAAACGAAAAATCTAATAATTAGCCTACGTCTAGAATGCTATAGGTATTCCTCCTCCGGGTAGTTTATTCAATTTATATAATACAACAGAAGAAAAATATATATGCAAAATACACATTATACAAAATTTTTTGGAAGGAGTTTTCTACAATGAACAATGTAAGTGATAACTAATGAGAAAAGTAAATGATAACTAATGGGAAAATTATAATAAATGATCAATCAAGTTGTTATACATTTTTTCTGTCCAAACTACTTTTGCATTGTTTTTGTAAAATATCAACGTCGTCATGTCCTCTCAATCTCTACATTTTTATTTTAAAAAATCGACGTAAAATATAACTGACCAATAGATCAATAATTCGCCGTAGTAATGACCGATTCCAATATTGTAGACTAATTGCCTCCTCCCGGCTTTGCCCCGGGAGTTCCTTTCACTTACATCTCATTTTGTTTTAATTTTCTGAGAAAAATTCACCAATTTTCTCCAAAATCCAACGTTTCTCCCAATTTTTTCAGACAATTACGAATATTCTCAATTTTCTTTGTTAGAAAACCCATTTTCTCAAACTTTTTACAAAAGAAGACAATTTTCTTGAACTTCCTAGAAACCTCGAGACTACTAGGCATTCTTGAAATTTATAGAAAGCCCAAGAATTTTCTCAAAAACTTGAGAATGTTTTAGCATTTTACAAAAGTTTTTACGTTGCAGACTACATCACGCTATATACAGTGCAATACTATTTTCTTCCCCATTCCATTATTTTTAAGAGAATCCGGCAAATTACCAGAAAGTTCTGAAACTTTCTATGGTTTCATTCTCTTGCATGCAACTTAGCGCAATAATTTATCGCCTTGTTAGAACGTGGACCCTAAACCCATTAACCCTTCGTTACTCACCTGGTTTTTGAACAAGTTTTCCGTCCATCCTTTCGCGGCAAATTCGTCCTTTTGAGACCAACGATGAATCGTTTACTCAATTTATCATATTGATATGCCCGTGGAGCGCGCATTCAATCTCGCATATGAAAGAAAAAATAAGAAGACTAAGATGAACTCGTTTTTTGTCCTGCAGAATGCTAGATGATTTTGGAAATGAACTCGAAGTGACAGACTCAAAGCTCGATGCAACAATGAAAAAAATGGCTAAGGTCCTCCACATGAGCAATGGTAACTATAGTAATTACATTCCAGCTCCCACCAGTTCTGTACCCAATGTATCTGTTTATCCACAAAAAACATCTTCACTCTCTACACTCTCAACAACAATAACCAATTGTTTTATGTGCTCTGCCGACTAAAACACTTCCACTCGACCACTTTAACACATACAATATTAATTAAATAAAACTAACAATACTGGGGAAAATAATTGCCAAAGATTACAATGCAACTGTGCCATAGAAAAAAAAATATCGGAAAATGACTCAAGGGAAATAGCTGATAATACAACTCCTCCGCTTTGTTATTGACAATTACTCAAAGAAGATATTGTAATATTAATTGATACGAAACTGGAAAAAGTCGTTATTTTTTGGCGAGAATTCATAAACAGCCTATTTATCGATTCACGTTTACCGTTAATGATTGAATGAAAAAAAAACATTTTGTAAGATTTTAATGGGATACAAAACTGGATTGATCCAGTCATTACTTCCAAAACTGGCTGATGATGTATCGAACCAATGAGAAATGTTATCGATGGTTGTCGATGATTGTTTGGAACCTGAGTTGTTTTAGATCAACTGTCCTCCACAAGAATAGTGAAACTAGGTAGGAGCTTAAACGTTGAATATTATAGAACTAAAGAATAAGATAAATTCGTTGATAGAGTGATTCGTATCAAAATTTTATGTCAATTGTGTGATTTTAATGAAGAAATTTTAGATTGTTTAGATGATATTTATCGAGGGAACAGTCGTTGATGTTTCAACTGAAACTAAACAGAATAAACGAATGCATGGTAACAAACAAATAAAGAAAAATCTAGATGAATTATTATTACTAATAGAGAAGAGCCAAATGTAAGGCCAACATATGTACCTCATGTAGAAGCAAAATTAGATGTTGTATATCTTCGTTTAGTTGATTTCAAACTACATAAAACAGACTGGGTGAAGGAGCTATTGCGTAACTTGTTACTAACAAATGTAGAAACTAAAAGAAAGAGATATTAACTATATGACCATGGAGTATGCAATAAATTAACTTGAGTAAAATCAAGGAGTATGTGAAAAAACTGGAACGCATGCGATATTACTTTCCATTTTGTTTTAGATCGGAGACAATGGGTAGCCATTGGCGTGTTGACTGCGGTTTTGCTAGTGCTAATTATTTTATTTATAATCAAATGAATCAATATAATTATGAGAGATAATTATTATATCGGTTCTTCGGGACGCTCTTGTATGTATTACCTAGCACGGTAGATCTTCAATTCCCTTTTACATTTGTTTCTTATGAAACTATAATAAAAAGAACTCTTCAAATTATGATGAAAACATCAGGCGCCTGAAAATTTTCCAACACGACTTCCACTTCTTCCAACATTAACAAATAAACCAGTAATCTCTGTCATCGTAAACAACTAATTGAATCATCGATAATAGTGTTGCTTGCTAAGCCCCAGATGCTCTCCTCCAGTCCCCGAAGAAACTCCATCCATTTACCTTTAAAATATTAACTTTATTGATTTCACAATAAATTCTACATTTCGAGCTACAGTTGAAGTATAAAAGTTTCGTAAACTTAGTGTATATTTTAATATACCAAATACAAAAGCGGATTGTTGTTTCTGTGATCGACGTGAGAAAAACGTAAATGAAGTTAGCAGAGAGATGAAAGGCATCAATGTATCTACACAGAGGCGAAATGACGGGCAGTTAATTAATCAAGATAAGAATTCATGATTTGCATTGAGAGCTGATTACTTTAAGTCTTTGGTATCAAGTATAATATTGCAAAAAAAGAAAAAAAAACACGGGCCATGATGAGCTTGATGGCCCCCTCGGTGGTAATGTAAATTTCATAAAGCTCTCATTATTCAATTCAATGATCAAATTAATTAGCGAAGAAGGAGAGAAGAGGTTTTCAATTAGATACGCTGAGAAAAAAAATATTTTTGCCGAATATCCATTTACTTGAGAAAAGTATTTATTTTTTCAACGCCGTATTTCTCCAGTCGAGTCATTGCTAGGCAATCCTCATTAGATGTCAATCGTTACAATTCAGTAGCGAAGTGGTAAAACGATTTAGTAAAACTGGGTTTTCGAGCAATATCTCCGAATCTAAGGGAGATAACGAAATTTTCGTCTATATCTTTTTTGCAGCTCTCAATTCGCTCTACAGAAAAGGTCGTAACAAAAATTTGGCTATCTGCCTTAGATTACGAGATACTCATTGAAAACTGACGCATAGTCAAAATCAACTTGAACCGTTTTACCACTTCGCTACTGAATTATATTGCGCCAGAAGATGAGCATGTTAGTTATGACCTTGAGTGCGCTCCCTCAATAATTATCAATACAAAAAATAAATCGAAATTATTCTCTCTGGAAAATGAGAAATTTATGAAAAATGAATAATCATTGGAGGGATTCATCCAAGGTCAAATGCAACATAGTCATCCTCTAGAGCAATATGATTGTCATAATTGAAACCTAATCAGGCTCGCCTACCAATGACTCAATAGGAGAAATCCGATTTTGAAAAAAAGCTTCTCTCAAATAAATGAATATTTTTCAAAAATATTTTTTTTCACAGTGTAGAATCTACGTTAAGTATTTATGGCACGTGAGCCGATCTAAGGCTCCAGCCGCCAGCGATTTTGGCACTGAGTGGGCAGTGCCTTCCTTATCTCATCGATGTTCTCCACGTCATTCCTCAACCTTCCCACCTCCTCCTCATAATTCTTGACCCACTGGGTCTGCAGATTCTTCGCCTCTGTGAGTGCCCGAATCCTCTCATCAAGATTCGTGGCTTTAATCTCCTTCTCCGCCGCCAACAAGCGCTCCTCAAGACGATTGAGATCAGCGTCGTCGATCTCAGGAAGTGCTTCCAGCTCCCCAATGATCTCCGCAACCTCAGCAAGCGCCTTATCCACCTGCTGACTCGCCAGTGCCACCTTTGTCCTCGCCTGACCCACCCGATGATTGACATCATTCGTCACATTCACATTGCTCCCAACCCTGACCTCATACTTCTTCGCGATGGAGTCCGTCATCTCCACCCTCGTGTGGAGCTTGTCAGCCTCGTTATTAAGCCTCCACGCCTCCAATTTCGTTTTGTTCGCCTCAGTTCTAATGACATTAGCATGTGTCCCAGCGTCATCGGCATTTCGCTGCGCCTCGGCCGTGATATTCCGCGCCCCAGCGGCATTATTCTCCGCCCCATTAAGCACAACTTGAGTCTCCTCAGCCTTCAGAATGGCCTCTTCGACCATAGTCCGAATTTGCTCGATGTTACGAAGTGCCTCCTGCGCTTTAAGCTTCTCCCTCTGCACTTCAGCGTCAAATTCACCCAATTTCTTCAGAGTCTCTTGCGCCTCCGCCAGCGTCTGATTGCCCCTCTTCACAGCGTCCTTGGCCTTTTCGTTGGCCCCGTCGACCTCTGAGAGCAGCTCCGCAGTGGCTGCCTGCTGGTCCTGCGCTTTGTTCAACAATTCCTCGCTCTTGTGGATTTTTTCCTCCAGATCGAACAGCAATTGCTCGTTGTCCTGCAGCATTAGTTGGGCTTTCTCCTTGAGCGCTAGACCTTCATTACTAACGGCTTCCACTTGCTCTTGCAATTTCTCAATATCAACCGAGGGAGTTGTCAGGTCTAGCAGCAATAAATCAACCGCCTCGTCCGCCACTGCCGCAGCCTTCGCAGCTGCCGTGCCCGTTAAATTCTTAACTTCAATGAAACGATCCTCCAGAAGCTCCAATTTATTATCCAACTCTCTGATCTCCTCGCTGATATTCGCGTACTGGGCAATTGCCTTCTTCGCGAGATTGTAAGCCTCCTGGGACGTGTTCCTGGCTTGTTCAGCGAGAGCATGAATCTTCTTCGCTTCATTTGTATTCAAATCAGCCAACACCCGCGCCTCCTGAGCGATATTCGTCATTTGTTGGTTCTGCTGGCCAACCTGTTCCGCGCGTTTCTTCGCCTCTGCCAGGGCCGAGGCGCCCTCAGTAGCCAAGTAGTCTTCAGCCTCTGTTAACTGCTCGTGAATCTTATCGAGAACACTTTCAGCCTCGTCGATACTAGTCAGCCCCTCGCTGGTAGTTCTCTTCGCCTCCGCAGCTGTCACATCAACCCCCTGAGATATTCTGTCAATCTGATTTAACTGATCTCTCAGCTCCTCAATTTGCTCCACCAGCGTTTTATTTTCGCTTCCCGATCCTGCCTTCGCTGTCTGCAAGAGGTTTCTCACTCTGTCCTCGACGTTTTGGAGTTCCCTCTCAAAGTCAGAGTCCTTGATCACAGTCGGACTGCTGTTGATCTTCCTGAGGGTGTTCTCGAGATCTGCGAGTCGCCTTCGGTGAGAGTTGACGGCGTCCTGCACTAGGTTGTAGCAGGGGGGACAGTCCACACAGCCGTACTGTCGATTGTGCTTGTTCTCCTTACAACGATCGCATCTTCTTCCCTCGACGTTCGTCAAGCAGGGGCACTGCCCATTGGCGTCACACTGGAGATCCTGAGACCCAGCGTGATCACAATCACAGAGCTTACATCCCTCCCTCCCAAATCCGTACTGATTCGGGAGACAAGCGTCGCAGCGTTGGCCAGTGATCCCAGGACGACACTGACACCGTCCACTGTTTGCATCGCAGGTCCTGTTGTAGGATCCCTCGGGGTCGCAGTTGCAGGCGGTGCAGCCGTCCCCAGACAGTATCTGGTAATACCCATCCTCACATTTGTCGCAGTTCTTCCCAATGACGTGGGGCTTGCAGGCGCAGTATCCTGTCAGCTGATTGCACGGGGCGACAGCTCCATTCTCGGCTTCCTGGGTGCCAGGTGGGTAACACTGACACAACTTGCAGCCGTCTTCTCTCCTGTCTGACAAGGCGTCCCCCCAGTAGCCCGCGAGGCAGTCCTCGCAGTGGAATCCAGCTGTGTGGTTCACACACTTCAAGCACTCCCCTGTCTCGTGGTTGCAGTTCCTCACAGCGTTCAAGTCGATGTTTCCGTTGCACTCGCAGGCTCTGCAGGCAATTCCCCTGTCTGGGTTGCCAAAGTATCCGTCGGAGCAGGTCTCACAGCGAGCGCCAGTTCTGCCAACTGGACATTCCGAGCAGATTGGGTCTGGGTTGTTCCCCAAGAGTATGCAGGGGCCGTTGTCGGGGCAGGGGCAGGGCTGACAGTCGTGAGGGGTCTCTTTCAGGGGATATCCGTAGAATCCTCGGGCGCAGAGCTCGCAGTTGCTTCCTGCAGTGTTGTGTTGACAGATGCAAGCGCCTGTCTCGGCCTCGCAAATGTCAGCGTGACCGTTGCAGTTGCAGGGCACGCAGAGGGCGAAGGGACCACCGTTTGGAGGCTCGTGGTGGAAGCCGGGGGCGCAGGACTCGCAGAACTGGCCGACGTAGCCGTGGGGACACTGGCAGTGCTCCACCCAGTCGGCTGACTGACCTGCTGCTCCTCTCAGCGCTGTCTCCAGGCGAACGTCGTCCAGGAAACCTCGACCCTGGTGCGTGTACGTTCCACGGATTTTGATGGATGTAAGGTTGGAGAGGATCGACATGAAGTCGCGGGCTGAGAGACGCGGCTGCCAGCCGTAGTTCGGGTGCTCGTGGAGGCGGAATTTGTAGGTTTGAGGGGTGATCGATGGCAGGCGGTTCTGCTGGCCGAATATGGGCTGCGTTATCTGCTCTCCGTTGCCGCCTTCCAGGACGACGTCTCTTGCTGTTGGCGAGGGGTCGGTTTCGCCGATTCTGAGGGTGAAGTACAGGTCTTGATTGTAGGAGGCTCGCTGATCTCCTAAGAATCTGTCGGGGGCCACGAAGTAGACGTTGTCGCGGTCTGGGGCAGACACCTGGACCGTTTGAGTGACTGCGTCGTAGTGAAGGGGAAGGGTGCTCCCTACGACATTCGCAGACCAGCGTTCATTCCCTCTGACGAACATGCTCTCGATCACCGTCTTGGAGTAGCCGTTTGCCGGTCTGCAGATGGCGGAGTGGCCGAAGCAGAAGCAAGGCGTGCAGCCGAATTCATTTTCCAGGGCGAGGTTGAAGAACCCGGGGCGACACTCTCGGCAACGCTTGCCTTCGACGTTTTCTTTGCAGGAGCAGGCGCCTGTTTGGGCGTCACAGCTGGGTTGGTTCCCCAGGGAACCTTTCGGACTGCAGTCGCAGGAGGTGCAGCCGATCGAGTCGAAGTTGTAGAAATTTGGAGAACAACGGTCACATTTGTCACCGGTTATGCCGGGCTTGCATTGACATTTACCTTCGCTGTTGCACTGGAGACTTCGTGAACCTGGTTAGGAGGTGGGTGTTAATGAAGAGGAGTATTACGTCAGGAGGTAACAGACCCTTGGGTGTGGAATTCTGAATTGTTCTTTTGTCGATAGCTACACGGAGAGAAATTTTCTAGAAAAATTCTAGTACGAGTACTAGAAAAAATCACAATCCACCGGCTGTGAAAAATTCTAGTGCTGTTGAGGTAAAATTTCTTGGTATTTCGTGTAAAATTCCTGGATTTCTGTGAAATTTTCACAGAAATACGGGAGAAAATTCACATTTTCCCCAATAAAAATTCTAGTGTCGGCACTGGAATTTTTTTCTGGCCGTCACTTTGCGCCTCTTTTCCCGGGCTAGCACTAGATTTTTTTCTAAAAAATTTCTCTCCGTGCATAATTGGCTTTTGTCGCGTTGTAAATTTTTCCAGTTCACGTCACTTTAAAATTTTTTTTCGAACAAAGGATCTATGATCTGTCGATATATGTGAACATTCGCATGAAAAAGGATCACTTTGTCGATATGGAGTTATGTGTACTCTGATAGTATTGATAATAATCCGCACATTTTAAACCCAAAATGATCCTCAAAGAAACAAGTTAACATTGGTATAAATGGGAATTGCTGAGGCAAAGCGTGAATATCTCGGAAACTAGGATTGACAAAGTGGTCCCTTTTCATGCGGAAGTCCACATATAATCAATAATAAAACCTCCGACCATTAGACGATGTAGTAATTGAGTGATGATTTTTTTTCCTTTCAAAAAGCGAACAAGTGGCAACAAAAGGCAATTCTAAAACTCAACACACTCGAAAGAATCTGTTACCTCTCAAAGGCATTTGACGAAGTTTGAGTCAATTGAGTTGTCTTACCTATTTCGTTACAGTTACAAGCGATGCAGTAATTATCTTCAGGACGTTCGTAGTAATTCTCTTTGCACCTCTCGCAGTTTGCACCAGCTCTGTTTGCCCTGCAGTCGATGCAGTGACCGCCGTGGCCACTTCTAGCGTACAATTCCTTATCGAAATAGCATCTGTCGGAGTACCCATTACAGTTGCAAGCTGCAAAACGGAATCGAAATTATTTTAGCAGATGAATTCTCAGACAATAGTTATAAAACTTACGAGAAGATTGATAATATCTTGCCGACAATCTACTCCGATACCCCGAGCCCACAGAACCTCCCCTCAACATCAAAATAATCAACAGAATTTTTCTCATTTTTTTATCAATTAATTTGAGCAATAATTAAGGGATTGACTGTCTCATGGGGACAACTGTGAGACTGATGCTGCAAGCTCGCTTTGTCATATCCCCCACTTTAATACAACTCATCGCTGGGTACATATATGGCAAAGCTGTCCCCTCGATATAGCCACCATTTATGGCGAACAGAGCTCGTAAAAAAGTCAAACCAACGACAACTCGTTCTTTCTTTTCACTTGTCGCTGTTTGACGACAAATTCCTCTTACCTTTACACTCGTGGGCATCAGTGTGAGTTGCACGACCCCAAGGGGCATCATTGTAGAATGGCAGGCACTCGTTACAGTCTGGACCAGCAGTGTTGTGTTCACATCTGAAAGGGTAAATCGAAGATTGGGGAAATAGTCAATCAACATTTTCTGGAATAAACCAATTACGGGGGGACAAATTGAGGGCTATGGGTGATTGCTGACCGACAAACTCTCCGAGTGCTTTCATCGGAACTAGTTATACAGACGCCGGCGTGTCCGTTACACGCACAACGGGCTCCAACAGCGATATCGGCGATTGCATAGTAGTAAGATTTGAGGACAGCTGGATCGCCGAAGACATCGTCACCGAAAGTGTTCAGACGGTCGAGGCTAATTCGCAGATCTGTAGCTTGGACCCATTCCTGAAACGTGAGCGAATGTATTTTTATCGTTCTTCAAAAGTCAGTGGCGCAGTGGGAAAACGAGTTGAGGCTGCATTTAAGGATATTCAAGTACTTTGGCTATTTTTTCTCCAGTGAAATACTTTTCTACTTTTGTAGTCGAACATCAGAGCTTTCGTTTGAGACCCATTTGAACCCAAGTTTCCAAACATTTTAGAATGATATTATTATTTAAACTTTGCAGGTCTCGGTTTGAATTTCGATATTGAACCGTTAGAAAACATTTAAAAAATCTGAAGAAAAATTGCAAAGTTTACTTTTGGAGGAAGATTAATGGAAGAATTTAAAAATTACAATTTTTGAAAATTACGAGAATTTTTGCTATAAATAATTTATAAACTCAATTTTCCACCATAAAAATCGTTTGGTGCGAATCGTAACAAATTTATTCATGTTCAGAATTTCACCAGAAATCGATTTTATGCCTAAAACCATTGAGTTTCCAAAAGTGTAAATAATTTTTATCATTTATTTAAAATAACGAAGGTTAAAAAAAAATAATTCTGTGCAAAATGTAATTTGAATGACGCTCAACAATCATGATTTTTTTCAAATTTTTCTCACGCAATTTAATTGACAAATTCAGTGATCGGCATCAATCATTATTCCAGAAATATTAAGAGAATTATTTCCCCAAATAACCGAATTCATTCATTTATCATTAGAACTTAGAAAATAATAAATAATTGAGAATTTAAATTTTTTCAATAACTATTAGGTGAATAATTGGAAATTTTCAAAAAATATTAGAGATTATCAAATAATCGCCATTCTTCCGAATTCGATTATTGATTGGTAAAATAATTCGGAATTCAAATATTTAATTGTTGATTAATTAATAATTGAAAATTGTTAAGTTCTATTACTTGATTGAGTATTTATGAAATTAATGCTAATGATAATTTCTGATTACGCCTATCTCTGGACAAATTTGATGACTGAAAATGGTTGTATCTATAGTGCGATCTGTATCAAACTGTAAAAGATATTTGGATATCCTTAATTTTAGCTATTGAATGTGTATGCAAGTTTTTGTCATTTTTTCATTGGAGTGAAATGAATGTCGTGAGGAAGGGATTTAAAGAAGAAAATCCAATTCAATTTTCCAATTAATGTTCTTTAAGGTCAGCATATCCATGGATGCCAACCTTTGAAAGAAAATTGTAGTAAAATGCGACTTAGTTTTCAAGAGGCTTAGGTCAAAATAAGGATCCGAAGGGTCAGATGAAGATTCACAAGGGTCAAAGTAAGGGTCAGGAGGGATCTAATGAGGATCAGAATAAGGGTCATGGAGGTCAAAATTAAGGGTCAAAGATGAACGGTCAAAAACCAAGGGTAAGAAACAAAGGGTCACGAGGGTTCTAATGAGGGTCAGAATAAGGGTTACGAGGGTTCTAATGAAGGTCAGAGTAAGAGTCACGAAGTTCATAATCAGGGGCAGAATAAGGGACACGAGGGAAAGATTCAGGTTCACAAGGGTTAGAGTGAGGGTCACAAGGATCAGAATAAGGGTTCAAATAAGGGTCATAGGGGTGAAAATAAGGATCATGGGAGTCATATGGGTCTATATGGGGGTTGGCGAGCGAAGCGAGCAGGGGGCGTAGCCCCCTAGTGTTCAATATTATTATGCACAAAAAAATTACTTGTAACGCTGGATTCGTATCGAATTGGAAAGCCGAGGGTCTCCCTTCGAGCGTCGAAAAGGCAACAGTTCCCTTGGTCAGCGGAGAGATATCCGAATACTCCGAGGTGCAAAGAACCCTAGTGTCATCCCCTCGAACAGTCTCCTTCGAGTCTGGAAGTCCATACAAATCCCTGCACGATGCCGAATAATATTGATACGGCTCCCAATTAGATTTATCGTTCTTCCTTTTATAAATCCCCCAACTCTCGGGTCTTGGCGTCTCGAAGAGGACACGCACGTAAGTGATATCGAAAGTTTTGCCTGAAAAAAAAGGAGGAATGAGTGAAGCTTACGCCAATGGACCACATGTAAACCAAGGTATGTTCTCCCCGGTCTACAAACTTATCTCAAATGACATAGATAAAGGGTCAGAGCTCACCGGAACTTGAATGAACTCACTTTGTCTTTATCAATACCATTCCGTTTGATATTTTCGTGGAATTTAATGAATGGGGAACTGACACGTACCCAAATGGAGAGTCAGATTGACTTGATTCGGGTAATCGACATTCTCTAACATTGTTTCCGACTGCCACCAAGTGGCATTCTCATTGTTATCCTGATCAGTTAAATAGGTGGCTGGGTGATCTCCCCATCTGCAAATGTCACAGGACTTCTCCTGGACACGTGTTTGCTTGCAGAATTCCGTGGCGACTCCACCCTGCCCGCACGTATTCGTCGCCTCAATCACCAGATTGAAGGCTGCATTTTCAAACGGTGGGATGCACCTCTGTAAAATGACAACGGCACTTGTTTGTATTCTACAAATTTATGAAAGACGTAGGGGAAAGTGGGGAAAAATTAAACAGCCGAAAAACGACTATTGGACGCAATTCAAAAATAGTATATTTCCCACCAAGGGAGGGAAAATAAAGGAGTTGTGGCCACGTGCAGAATTAGGGGAGGGTAGGGTAAAACGGATACTGGACTTTTTTTGAAATATTCATGACGTGTTGAATTATTTATAAAATGGAATAATTTTATTTTTCAATTGAAAAACAATGATTCCTCTTTGTGATGAGCTGAGACTGAGCTCAATTGATAAATCTGTTTCTGAGTTATGGATATTTTTTAAAAAGTCAAAAGTGTCCATTTTACCCTATCCTCCCCTACGTGGTAAGCACGTGGGTAAGGGTCCTTTATTTTACCTCCCGTGGTGAGAACGTTATTTTTCGTCACGGCGTAGGGGGAAAAGCAGATTTTCCTCCCGCGAAGCGAAAATTTTTTTATCAACTTTTGTTAATCAACTTTTTTTTATTATTGGGAGTACTGATGAGAATAATAATTTTCTATTCGTCTTATAATTCAGTTGATTAGATTAGGCTGATTACGCTTTTCTTTTTACATTCAATTGAAATTCGACATCACATTTCCTTTTTGCCCCATGCGGGTCTCCCCCTGGGCCTTGCTCTGGACTTTGGATTTTGCTGTTTCATTTTCCTTTCAATTAACCCATTGACAAAATTGTCTCCCGTTAAAACTTTTCAATAATTCTTCGTTCTACTTTTTGCTTGAATCGCGTCAAACAGTTGTTTTTCGACTGTTTCATTTTGCCAAATTCTCCCCCATGAAAAAAACTGTATAGAAAAATCCAGCACTTTCGCCCGAAAATTGTAGGTTTTTAAAGTTTTTCGCTGCGTCTCTTTTTCAAATGAAATTGTATGGCGGAAAATGGGCCAAAGTGGAAAGTTTGCCATTGACTCAAAAGCCCAATGTCTCTGTTTACAAATTAACATATCAAGAATTGAAGCAAAATTCCATTTTATGACAGTCTCACCTAGTCAGAAATATTTTATCAGAATAATCAATAGCCCATCGAATTTCTATACAATACAAGTTATTCGATTGAGATATTTTTTATGGAAATTCTTTGGCATAAATTTTCAGTCTTTTTTCACTGTTTTTTTTTTTTCAATAAAAAGTTTAAACATAAATTTTGGAAAAATCACGCCGAGGTCCTTTCATAAAGAATATATTCATGGGAAAAGTTGTATAAAAAAATCAGAATCAATTGATTTTTTGAATACAATATTTCAGTATAAAAAAAAACCGCTTTTCTTTGTTAAACGTTTGTCATCGACTCAAAAACCCAATATTTCTGTTTATAAATTAACATCTCAAAAATTGAAAGAACGTTCCATTTTGTGACAGTATCTCCTAATCAGAAATATTTTATCAAAAAAATCAATGGACTATCGAATTTCTATACAATACAAATTATTCTATTGAGATATTTTCTATGGAAATTCTTTGGCGTCAATTTTCGGTATGTTTTTCACTGTTTTTTTTCTCATTGAAAAGTTTAAACATAAATTTTGTAAAAATCACGCCGAGGTCCTTTCATAAAGAATATCTTCATGGGAAAAGTTGTATAAAAAGATCATAATCAATGGATGTTTTGAGAAAAATATTTGTTATCAAACATTTCTAGTGAATGCCGCAGAATGTCTCAATAGAATCCGTCAGAACCTAATAGTTTTCAATAGAAGTTCAACCCAACTCCAATAGAACTTCCTGAAAAAAGTGGGGCTTTTAATCAGGCTTTCTAATGATTTTTTCCGTATTTATCCTCAATCACTGACAAATGAATAACCATTTATCTATCACGTGGAGCCAAAAGAGGAAGCATAGTCACATGAACATTTCTATCGTGTTGTTATTTCGTCTCTTTTTATCGTTTCATGATTTTTTCTCTTATCTTCAGTAGAAAAAACCGTATAAATGAGTGGAGAGTTGAAGCAATTCGGGGAACAAAACGATAACCCCTCGTTCACGTTTGTCTCATCTCCGAGAGGATGAGAAAACGAGGAGATGAAGACGACAGAAAGATAAAGATTACCGAAAGCGCTCGTGATTGTGAATGTGGGGCATGCATAATGGATTATTTAATCTTCAAATAATTTGCTGAACAAATCTGAAATGAATTACTTTTTTTGTACATCGTTAAACCTCTCTCATTCTCTTTTCAATTTGTTTATAAATACCTGAGGCCTTCCGGACTCATCATAGCACTTGACTTCGTCTTTATTCTGAGGTATCCGATGATACAGCTCTTCAGACGGATCTGGCTCTCCCAGGACTAGAGAGAGGCAGGCTATTGCCAGCAGCAATAGTCGCCTGCCCATTGTAAAATCCAAATAACTGCCTACAATAACGATCTCAGTATCGATTATTCAATCGATGAGTTTTTTTCCATCCGCCCGGCAGCGGCTCCCGAGCTTGACTGAACCCGCGCTCTACTGAATCTTTCGTTTCTCTCAGTATCTGTAATCTTTTATTTTCTACTTTTTCCTCCGTCGCTTCGGCTACACTCATCAGTGGTAAGAGCTATTCATCGTTCGGTCCATCTGATCTATCGATCGGAGGATCTAGGTGACAGGAAGACGTGGGATAACTTTCAATCGAAAACTCTGCAAGTGAATAATCGATAAATACGTTTCAAACGAAATGCGATGTTTTGTCGAAATTTATCGAGGGAAATGGGGACATTTGGGGACGTTTACGAGAGTAAATCTGAAAATACGGATGCAGGGCCCGACTATAGCAAGTAGTACTTGTACTGCAGTGAACAAAATTCCAACGGTAGTTTAGTTTATCCCCCGCGGCAGGGGGTAGCGTCGTAGCCTTCCCACAAATCCCGAAAAATTCGAAAAACTCCGGGCTCTATCGCGCTGCAAAATTAATTTGTCAGAGCTCGAGAGGGACCGCCAGCAACGAACCTTCGATCACTCCAATCACTCCGGTGTAATCGATAGTGGAGGGTTCACCAAGATGTCAAAAACACACGTGCGAATGAGATCCGCAACTGCAATGCTATTTGCTGAGCCCGCGATGACTGAACAGACACAAACGCGCAAGAGTTTTACGGATGTATTTACAAAGGAGAGGCCTAAATTGTGCCCACATACACGAGAGAACGCAACTAGGGAAACTGGAGGTGGAGAGCAAACTGAGAGTGTGGAGGGAATGAAAGAGCGTGCTCTCTGAAGAGGTCTGCGGCCACCGCCTGTCCTTATTCAATCCACACTGTCTCTGTCGTATTTTCTCTCCTACGCTGTCCCCACGACACTCAAAGGCCCCGACCTTTCTTCTCCCTCTGGAACGAAACCTGAATGAAAAAAAAAACGAGGGGAATGAGGAATAATGGAGATGCTGGAGGTTTTCGGAATTCCTCTTTTGGATTTGATTTGAGTTTTCTGGAAAGATGAAATGGGAAAAACGGATATGGGGATATCTTTTCCACCCGGAAACTGGGCACTGATACTGTCCCACCCACATAATGGTGTTTTGTCTCGCTCTAGTGAAGGCAAGACTGCAAGACTGTTATCTTGCACCGATTCATGCCTGTGATCCGTAGAGGGGACTCTGTTGCATTTTAAACCCAGGGGCGTATGCACTCGTTAATGAGGGACTAATGGACTGCAGGGTGTAGGTCATTACTGCGAGAATTATTGGAAAAATCTCGAGAAAATATTGATTGAATGGATTTGCTTGTTGAACCCGTCCGGGAAATCTCAAATAGATCGTCAAAACGTTTCTTAAAAAATTGACATTAACTAATTAAATCATTTGGTTGTAACAAAAACGATTGGGATACTTCACAAATCGCATCATTTTTCGTTCAACATTGGCATGCAGCAACTAAAAAAATTCTTCATTATGAATTGTTGAGGTCAACCGCAAGCCCATGCCCATCCTGAAGATCCCATTATGGAATCGTGGTGAATAGTCACTTGTGGAAAAAATGCAGCTCGGAACTTTATAATTTTATTCTTCAGTTGATTCCAATTTGAATTGAATTCATAACTAATAGTCTAGCTAGATGAATGTACATGGCATTATCACATTTAACAATTTCTTAAGACAACTAATTGAATAATTAATCCAATAACGTCTTGAAATGATCTTTCAGTTCCTCAAGATTCGCAAACAGCTCAAACTCCGGAATATCTTCGTACTTTTCGCTTGTTTTACAGTCATGCGTCATCAGAAATGCGTACCATCCCGCATCTTTCGCTCCGACATAATCCAACTTGAGATTATCCCCAATGTGCACAGCCTCCGCGGGTTTTATCGTCTCCCCTCTCGCTTGTCCACCCAATTTCAGGGCCTCCTGGAAGATCCCGTGGGCTGGTTTCTCCGATCCATAACTGTAGGACGTCAGAATGAAAGAGAAGTGGTCTCGGAGGCCAGTGCTCGCTAGGATTCCCTCCAAACGGTCGTCGAAATTCGATACCACTCCGACTACGATATCCTGCTCGTTCAGGTAACTCAGGATGTCCTTCGTCCCTGGGTACAAGTGCCAACACTTGTTTGTGCCGTAGAGTTTGATTAGATTGTGTGATACCTGTCATCAATGAATAAAATGAAAGTTGAAATAATTTTTTCATCACGCTGTGCGAAAATAGTGTATTTCAGCACGTGTGGGGCAATTTCGTCTTTAACGTGTGTGGGGTTTACAGCATGAGCCGAAGGCGAGTGGTGTAACCGCACACGTTAAGGACGAAATTTCCCCACAAGTACTGAACAAAATTTTATGTCACGAAGTCTGAAACCGGCTGAATTAGACACGAGACGCGAAGCGTCGAGTGTGTAATCCAGCCGGTTTCAGGCATGAGTGGCATAAAGTAATTTTTTAGGCACCCTTCGCGTGCCTAAAACGTCCCTTTTCCACACATTGTGATGAAAAATATTGTTCGATACTCGTGGGAAAAGTGTTTTTTGGCGCGTGGGATTATATCACTCGCCTTCGACTCCTGCTATAAACCTCCCACGAGTCAAAATAGTATATTTCATAACGAGTGCAAAAAAGTGTTTTTTGGCGAATAGGCGGTTTATATCACGAGCCGAAGGCGAGTGATATAATCCCACGAGCTAAAAAACATTTTTTCACGAGTTACGAACAATATTTTTCATCACAGTGTGGCGAAAACTGGACTTTTAGGCACGCGGAGCGTGCCGAAAAGTTCACTTTTCGTCACAGCGTGATGAAAAACTCTTTTCCACACTCGTAACGAAATATACTATTTTCGCCAGATAATACCACGGACAGAACTGTTCAGTAAAAATTACGGAATTCACAATTCACTCACCGATTACGGAATCGACTCCGAAAATTTAAGTGACGGTATTGTAATTTTTCACAGGAGATTCAGATAAAAATTACAGAATGCCCCGGAAAAATTCCGTGATAATTCCATAAAATTTCCTACAAAAATATTTCGCTCCGCAATTACGAAAAAGATACGTAATTTTTATTGAATATTTCTCTCCGTGTATATATAGAGGGAAAAATTGGGATAAAAATTATTCCGTTGACGAGTAAGAATGAATTTAGGATCATTAAAATTATCATAAAATCGCATTAGTTTCAGGGAATTTAGTTTACGAGGGCAATTTTATTCACCGAGCTGAACAAGGTGTCACTGGACAGTGAATTCAGTTTTGAAATGGAGGAAAAAAATGAAGGGTTTCAGTATACAACAGCGGCCACAAATATTATAATCCTCTATTATTTTATTTTCATATTTACTTTATTTTCATATTTTATAAATTTCCTATACGGATTGCGTATAGAATTTCTATAGGAGTTTAGTATATGGTATTCGAATATTTCAATACGGATATTTTTTATACAAATTATTTCTATACGATTTCTATAGGTTTGATCCTGTACGACCCACTGCCCCATGTATAGAAACATTCCGTATGGAGTTGCGACATTTCTCTACGTTTTTCTCTGGAGCGTTTAGACATCTTTCGTATGAAAAAAATTTATGTAAAAATTTATATATAGAAGTAATTCGTATAGAAATATCCGAATATCATATACGGAAATCCTACAGAATTTCTATACGCAATCCATACAGGAAATTTCTATACAATTTTTTCATCCGTGTGTCGATATCCAGTTATGTATGTTCCGATAATATTGACAATACTCCGCACATTTAAAGTCCACAGAGACCCGAGCCTGCAAAATCATGTAGTTTGAAAATATAAAACAAAATTAACATCTGTTCGAATGGAAGTTGTTTGGACACAGACGTGAATCTCTCGGAAACTAGAATGGACGGAGTGGACCCTTCCATGCGAACGTCCACAATTAACAGCGATATTCAGTGGAAACATTTTTGCAGAATTTCATTAACGATACTTCAAAGTTGATGATTGAATTTGTTTCATTGTTTTCCAGGAACTGTTGTATTACCTTTTGCTGCGTTGCGCGGACTCACGGCATGACAAACGAAGTGTTAACAATCGTGAATAATCATAAAGGATAATTCTCAATATTGATTTACAAGAAAAATTTACTGGAAAAATCAATAGTGACATAACTTCGTATGTGTCTTTCGTGTGAAGTCATAACGCAGGATTTTTCAATTTCCTACAAATCATTGCCTCTGTATTATTCATCGAAATGAAAAAAACACGTACAGAATATTTTTCATTCAATTTCCATACGCAACAATAAAGAAATTCAGTAGCGAAGTAGTAAAAGGAGATAAGTCAATTTTGAGTATTGACCAATTTTCAATCAATATCTCGGAATTTAAGGGGTATAGCAAAATTTTTGTTATAACCTTTTTTGTGGAGCTGATTGAGTGCTACAACAAATGTAATTACGAAAATTTCGCTATCTCCCTTAGATTCGGAAATATTCCTCAAAAACGCAATTGGGAGATAAGTCGACTTATCTCCGTTTACCACTTCACTACTACATTTTCTGCAAAATTTCAAATGCTTTCATTTGAAATTAGCATTCAGAATCATAAATGAGTTATTGCAGTGATATTCGAGGTAATTCAATCACTGGTATCCACAAAGCTTAGTCGCGCGAACACGTATTTCGAAGTCTGGACAAGATAGCGGTATTTCCGTAAGCAACTGTTTGTAGATCTTACTTTGCTCTGCACGATAGTTTGTCATGGAAACTTCGCTATCTTGCTTAGGTACCGAGGTATTTTCCGAAAACTAATCTTGAGATGAAGTTTACATATCCTGTGTGGCCACTTCACTAATTGAATGGTTTCGGTGGTGAAGTGGGACGGCGTAAGATATTTATTATTGACACTCCATATAGAGATCCGGAAAGTCGAAGAATAGTAGGGGAGGGTGGGGTAAAATGGTCACTTTCGACTTTTTTTTAATTGTTCATAACTCAGAAACTAATTTATCAATTGAGAAAAAAAAATTAAATTTCATCAACATTTCAACCCCTTATTAACATTTAAGAGGAGACTACTGTGAGTTTTAAAAGTCGTGGGTTATGGAGTGAGACTTTTCATACGTTGAAGATCGATTATATAGATCTGAAAACGAGTAATTAGTGAAAAAAACATTTCTTTTTTTGTTCGTTTGCCCGAAAACGCTTAAAATGCCAAAAACAGTCAAGGGCCTCCAATTTTTGAGCTACGAATGATTTTTTTTTTAATTTTCGGAAAAATATGTGGAATAACAATTACGTGCTATTTTTTTTTAAATTCACCTCTTACATGGCTAAATTGGCTTTTTTTGTATTTTTTTACACAAATAGTGAATTTTTTTATATGAAAAAAAAAAACGAAGTCAGCTGTTTAGGAGTCGAATTCCAAAAAACTTGCTCGTAATTGTTGTTCCACGCATTTTTCTGAAAATTTTGGAAAAAAAATCTTTTGTAGCTCAAAAATTGGAGGCCCTGGACTGTTTTTAGCATTTTAAGCGTTTTCGGGCAATAAAAAAAATAAAAAATTTTTTGCACTTATTACTCGTTTTCAGATCTATATAGTCTTGTCCTAGCATCAATAACGAGCGCACCAAGGGGCGAACTCCTCGTGATTACTAGATACCTGATTCCGGAATTAGTTATCTCCTCTACCCGGCGTTTACCTAGTGATTCGAGTATCGGGAATTGTTTCAATTACAATTACGCTCATCCTCGTGGTAATTGTTCCCGCAATTAATATTAAAAAGTCAGAACTTTCGTGTAATCGGCTGACAGGTTGCAAAATTATCTGTCACGGCACGTGCGTGAGTTCACAAGTGAGAAAGACTCATTAATTAAATGAAACTGATCGTTAAAACCAAATAACTTTTGCGTACGAACTTTATTTTAAATTAACGACTCAAAATTAAATAAATAACCTGAGTTATTGAGAAAGGTGTGCCACAGCAGAGAATAAATAGAGCAAATAAATGTGAGTAACATTAATATCAATCTAATCTGACTTAGAGGATTCATCTTTTCTCTCTCCTTTTTTTTTGTAATTGTAGCTTTGTACAAATTTCTCATTCCAAGAGATCTAAATTACATCATAAAATTTTGAAAACCCTTGTAATAGAATTTGGATTTCCTCTGAATAAACGAACTATATTTTAAATTACATCATCTCTAGCATCATTGTTAAATTATAAATTACCCTCAATCTCTTATAATTCAACAGATATGTCAAACACTTTCGAGGTAAGGATCCTAACTAAATAGAAATAATTATTTTTCTGCTCGGTGAGAAAATTGGTTGAATACAACAAAAAGATTCAAACAATTTTTCATATCCAACAGTAAAATTAAACCGCTTTGCTACTGAATTATTATCCATAGTTTCGGAAATATTCATTTTCGAAGAGAGCCGGTCATTCAATGAGGGGCTAATTGATTCGCAACTTTTTTCATTATTAAAAGTTACCTTCTCCAGTACATCCTCAGATATTCCTGGATGTTGATCCCGGAAAACCCCATAAACAAGATTCTTCCACCACTTTTGCCAGCCAAGACCCGTGTGTTTACCAAAAACCGGATGTTCATTCGACAATCGTGAAAAGTGATGTTTGAAACTTGGCGCCAACAGTTGTGGATCGAGGTCCGGCGCGCCGTGTTTCACTCCAATCTCCCCATAATGCTCCAATTTCGTCCTCAATAATGTCCCCGTAACGTCGAATGTCACTAACCGTGGTCGAACGAGCTTCATTACTTCTGTTTTTATCAGCCATTCGGTGACACACGTAATTTACCCAATTGGTCACCTACAAAATGCAGACGACGCATTTACATTGTGCCGAACATCTGTGACTGCTCCGAACGAAGATAACCGATAACTGCCGACGACAGTGTGACAATCACCCGCCAACTTTGGGTAAAAAAATGGCAAATTAATTTTGTCTCATCATTTTTACTTAACAAACTGGAATAATACATAATACTTAGTACAGTATTTACAATTACTGCTGATAAATTGTACAAATTTCATTATTATTAGTTATATTCTGCAGTTTTTAATTTAAAAAATCGTTCATTTCATTTTTATTATGCTCGTCGCTCACCTAATATCCTTCAAAAATTAGAAAAAAAAGTAATTTCGTTAAAATGTATCTCCCAATTGTGTAAGTTGATTAGTAATAAAGTAGAAAAAAACGGGTTAAGATCTATCGTAGTACGTTGTACAGAGTAATAAACTGACTCAAGTAGAAACGACTTTTTTACAGATGACAGCAGAGTGTAAAGAGTAACTTGTAGCAGTCGGCAGTGGTTTCAATTGATTCATGAAATTTCTTTTTATACTCATATTTTTTAATGGAGGACTCAATATTTCATCATTGGTTAAACTTTAATTTCATTTCTCATCACGGAGATTGCTACATTTTACCACTCTGGGTAATTATTATAATGACACACCTTATGAACTATTTTGTGTTGTGTGACTGATGGATTTTTTATTACAAGTTAGAAGAAAATTATTGTTTCAACGTTTAATTATCTTGTCTTTCTTAGTTTCTTTGCGCTTTTTTTGGGAGAATCGTACTTTGTGGTAGAAAAGGGAGAAAGTATCTGATTATAAATTGCCTCAAAAACTTATTATATACCTGTACAAGTGTATAATGCATAAATCGAGGTAACAAGATGACAATTATGGCAGTCGTGATCAGGTTCATTACAGTTTCTCTCCTTCATTAATAGTTAAATTCATATATATACACAATGATCGGTGAAATACGTCCTCGCTGTACCCAACATGTGTATATATACAGTAAATGCGGTAATATTGCAATACTCCTGATCTATACTACAATATCATTTTTTTATGTAAATAAATTGTTATCTGTTTTCTTTCTTTTTCTTTCAATATATCGATCAGTCTCACAATCTTATTTATCATGTAGTAATTAGTAGGAGAAAGTTTGAATAAGTTTGTCTTCATGATATAAAAGTTTTTGTCCTTATAGTCTATGATGTTTAAAGTTATATTGAAGATTTTGCTACCAATTGTTTCGACCAAAAAACGTCACGAGAGATATTTTCTTTCGTCAATCGACGTATTTACAATATCGTTTTAGTCGTCTCGTAAACACGAGGGAATAAAGTTTCGTAGCAAAATCCGTAATTCGATAGTAGTTGGATAAACTCCAGTCATTATGATTTCATTGCTTTCCGCGAATATCAGAAACTGTCAGATTTTTCACGCAATCACTATGTTGATGATAATGATTGATAGTTAAACACAAAATATCATTGCAAGGATAATAATGCTAATTTCAATGTGAAAAAGAAATCGAATTATTGAGAATTGACTACAGTATTCCTACGTATTGCATTTTGTTGATTTTTTGCATAATGATGGTGATAAACATGAAATAAATGATCTGTGAAGTTAATGAAGTGTAGAGTGATTAACAATCGTTACTTCGTCCTTCATTTCTTTTCCTTTTTATCTTAATTAACTGGCAGTGTGGGCATACTCAGGTAATTACATACGAATTGACAATAATTCATGTTATTTTTATTACTTTTTCTCTTATTTATATAAAAAATATATTATGAATATTATCGATTGGAGATAGCAGGGGGGAGTGACACAATTGTCCGTTCTGTGAGTTAAAAAATATCCATTTCTTATCTGACAAGTCAGAGAAAAAATTATACTCTCTTATGTTGGAAAAATAATGTACCCGGCTTAAAATTGAAGAGAAGTGAAATTACTTGCGATGAGAAATAAAAATAAATAAAGTGCAGTCTCATTTGCATCTTCCTGAATTAAAAACAAAATGCAAAAATCCAATCTCGATGATTAGTATAGCACACAGTAACAGTTACGATCTTACAATTACTGTAAAAGAGATCACAACTCACATTCACTCTTTAATTATTCATTTGTTATTGAAAAACAAAGAAAAAATGCTAGTCTAATCTGTCCACAGAGGAGGCAACAAATGAACAAACGTCTTCCGTGGACAAATTATTTGGTTCGATGTTTGATTGATAGCTTTCAACGATTGTCAATGAGCCTTTCTTTTTTTTGTATTTTTCAATTTTTTGTAAAACTCTGAATATATGAAGTTTACGCGTAAACTTCAAGGTTCTTTATCTATTATACAATAAAAAAAATAATGCCAAATCAATTTGTAGAGACGCAAAGAATATAATATTGCACATTTACAATTAAAAACTAATCTTTGTGTCTCGTCCATGATTTGTGACCAGTGTTTTTGTTTTTAGTAGGCTAGAAACGATCGGAGGGTTCAAGAGGTAACTTCCTTGTGCGGTTCTTTTAATATCGAAGAAGAAAATACCTTATGCTAATAACTTAACTAGTCTTGACGTCTTGTCTATCTATCTCTCTCAATAACGTTTTTTTTTCTTTCTCTCTCAAACAGTCTAGTACTCAGTCCATTTGCCCAATTCCTCAGTCGTATAATTGACTTCTCTCTCACTTTTCCTCATTTTCACTGATGATCATGAAGGAACAGTGATTATTTTAACGACTGATGCATAAACACATTCTAGCACGAATTTCTTACGTCTAACGTCATGGAGTTCACTAGTTTTCTTCCCACGAACGAAAAAAAAGCATTTCTCAACTTAAATCATGACTGATTGTTTACTTTAACTTGGCCCCTAACGTTAGAGTAACATTGTTGGCATCTAAGAACTTTTACACACACATTTTTTCCCAGATAAAATCGGCGCTGTGGACAGGATCATTTTATCATTCAAACGATCCAAAAATTCATCACAATTTTAGTACATACCGCAAAAGCTGCCGTCTTAGATTAAAAATTTCTAAGATGAAATATATCACATATTTAAACATCCATCACAGCATTTTGGTGTATCAATCCTCAATTTTTTTCCCTTTTTCAATTTTCTTCAACCTCCCTGGATTATGCACAATTCCAATAATTAAATTTTTATTCACCCACCACAGGCCGTTTTCTCCGGGTAATAAATACGAAAAAATACAACAATAAATTTTCACGATCTCTTGAATATGATTCTTTAAATTGCAAGTATCCCTAATTCAATAATGTACTGCATTATACATATATCAGAAAGAAAATATCGTCACGTTATTAAGAATAGAGACTCCAAGTGTGAAACTTGCATCGGAAGTTTTCATAATTTTTATTTACCTAATTAATGAAATCGAAGTCTCCAGTACACCTAGACTACCACGAAAGAAAGAGAAAAAAGAAAAAAATATGTATAAATTACGGTGACACCTATCATCAGGTGTCCTGTCATTAATTGGTGACAGATTGTCTTGTAGCATGAATAGCAAAATCTACGAGTGGATTATTAGGTACAGCTATTGGAAGTGGAGCACCTGATGATGTAACGAGCGTTGAGAGTGGTTTACACGTGAATTTTTCTACCTGCTTTATGGGCACTAATTTAATAGGTACATCGCTCGTCAATCTGACAGTTTCTGACAGTGCTGCTGCCTTCAATTGTATCGCCTTAATCTGATGGACTTTGATACTCGTGACAATGCTGTTACTACAGCTTTTAATAATTTTACTCTCACCAATACCCGGATTGGAAGACTCATCGTAGCCAGAGTCTGAGGAGGAGTCGCTGAAGATCTTCCCAGTGGTTTTTGATGCCTCTGAGGATGAATCGACACTGTGCGATGGACTGGAGGAGGCTGCACTGTGCGCTGGACTGGCTGCTGCTGAACTATGAAATGGACTTGTGTTTGCTGGAACATTTGCTTCTCGCTGGCGCCTTTGACGAGCTAGGCAACCTGCACAGCGTTTTATCAGGGATGGATCCACTATTATCTCACCGTAGAGACCTCTGAAGATTTCTCCACAGCAGATTCTCTCCCTGGAGGAAAGTTAATGGATTTAGTTGGTGTTTAAGCAATAATTTTGGTAGTGGACTTTAAATATCTAGTGATTGAGGTTTTGCATGAAGTTTTCCAAATTCCATTTGTGGAAACTAAATAAAAGATAACAAATATGGGTCTCTTATCCTCTTTTATAAACAAAAAAGAATTGACAGAGGAAGGTGGGGCAAAGTCGAACGTTCATCATTGTCTAAAATTCGAATGTCTCTGTTTGTAAATAAAAATATTGACCATTAAAGTTCATCAAGAACGTTCCACTTTGAAAATAGAAAAATTATGATGTCATCGAGATGTCCGTATATGAAGATATTCTGACATCATGATCGTTTTTTTTCTAATGACTACAATTTCTTGACTTTGCATTTATTTAGAAGAAAAAAATATGTCTATTTTCAATAACATTTCATTTAAAAAAATGTTTCCCCATATTTTTTCAACAAAATTCCTCATCACTGAACTAGTTTTATGTTCAACAAGGTGTAAAAAGTTAACTGGTAATTAAAGCTAAACGTAGAAAATACCTTTTGAAATAAGCCATATCAATGAACCCATTGTAGTCATCTTTCTCTTCATTACAGTCTGTGTCATTAAGTCTTTTGTCTGTTATCATTGTGTCATCACTGCCCTCGGGGCTCCCAGCTCGACTCGATCCTTTGCTACCAGTGCCTGTCATCTCCTCATCTGCAAACCAGAATTTTAGATTCATCCAGTGGCAAAAAAATATTGAAAAAAAAAAAGAATCTCTAGACAACTAACCATTCAAATCATCGCTCATTGCGGGGCTCTGCTCGCGATCCTCGTCCTGTTTGTTCGCTGTCTTCTTCCTCGAGAGTTTCTCCATATTCTCCTTCAGCTTTTTCTTGTTCTTTGACTTGAATTTCGTCAGAGATTTGATTCCCGGTCCTGCTCGTGCGTCGACAACCTGTGGAAAGCGAAATGTTATTGATTCGAGATAAAAGAAAATCGAGTTGATAAGGCGTTACGAAACGCTTGCTTACGTGACTCCAATTTCGATTGCTCCCAGCTGGTAGCTTTTTCCATCTTTTTACAAGCAGCACACAAGCGTTACAGATTTCGCCAGTGCGTCTCTCTTCGAGTAGAAAACAGGGGAAAAAATCCTCTTCATATCGTTTGCTATCGGTGAATCGGGAGCTAAAGAAAAGGAAATGTCAAACAATGTTTACACAGTGTCAGATGATAAATTCTTTCCGCGAATAATTAATGAACAAGAAAATTATGAATGAATGAACTTAGAATATGAATGCATAGCTAAACAAAATAGAATACGCAGATTGTAGATCGTATCAGTCATCTCTTTATCGTGTCTCTATATCATCGTATCAATCATCTAGTATTAATGATCATCTGCATAATGTTATGAATTATGTATTTAATGTATCTCAGACATCTTGTAAATAAATTAATCCGGTATAAATAATAAAATGGAAGTGGACAATTTAATTAAATCTTGATATTTTTTTTTGGCCGTTATTGATTCGAATAATTAGATGACAGTGACAGTGAATTCATTTCTGACTGTATTATTGTGTAAACAATTATCCTGAACTTTAACAATTTGTTTTTGTAATTGATTATTTAGAATACTAGATAATTTTGTAGTATTTTATTTCATTTTACTTCCCTTTCCGCCTTCACAGATTAATTTAATTTTATCCATTGTTATGCTTATGATATATCTATATATATTTCTCTCATTCATAAGTTACAAAATTGAATGAAGAGGAATTATGTTAAAGGTCAATCCAAATTTTTTGTTTAAATTACCCTCATTCGGGTAATAGAAAAATCTCTCCATGTATTCCTGAATGAAAAAAAGAATCAGAAAGGGATAATCGGCTAGAAATTTTTGTTTTTCAAGTATTAGAGGGATATCAATATTTCAGCGAAAAGAAATTCATAAAATGCAAAAAAAAGTGGGCGGGAAGAACTAAATAATCAATTTTTCAATGACTCCGGAAAGTTTTAAAATCTATTTTTTTCGAATAATGAAAGAATACCCATAAATTCGATTTCTATCTCGTCTTTTGATAGAATGAATAGAATTAGGGGAGGATGGGGCAAAACGGCCCCCCTTCAATCGTCAATATTTTCCGATTCAATAATCCGATTGGGATGAGTTAGAGCTCGTTTTGAAGAATGAAAAATTATCTTCAAAATGAAGTTGAAACTGGGAATTTTCACAATGTCATTCACAAGTTATTGACAATTGAAGGGGGGCCGTTTTGCCCCACCCTCCCCTACTTGAATGGCGATGAATTGGAAAATCACGAATTGGAGACTGAAAATTTTTTAAAAGGGATGATCGACTAGAAAATGGAGAAAACTTGTTTTTCTTCTATTGGCAGGATATGAATGCTTTGCAATTTTGTGATCTAATTTTAACGAGAAGAAATGGAAAAAAATGCAAAAAAAAACGTAAGCGGGAAAAAATAAAAAAATTAATTTGTCAATGTCTCCGGAAAGTTAGAAAATCGGGATATTCTTCCAAATAATAGAAGAATATCCATAAATTCGATTTCTAAAGAATACAATAAAATACAGAAATTGAGAATTGTAGATTAAAAATTTTATCGGATTATTATTATGTAATAATTGAAGAATAAAGAAGCCCATAATGATGTCTTCGCTGGAAGACGAAACGCTGGGTTCATCAACCAAAATTCTTTAATTTTCTTTCAACTTTATCGCCTCCAATAAAATCTCTGAAGACCCCCTAGGTCAACTGACTGTCGACAAATAATTCGAATATAATTAAATTGCGAAAAATGCAGAATAAATCAGATATTCACCTGCTGGATTTGGCTTTGCAGATGCAGCATCCAGTGGTCGACCGATAAACCTTCGGCTTATGAAAACTAAACATCTTCCTCGCTCGTTCTTCTCTTCTCTACTTCTACGTACCCCCTAAAATCACAAACAAATAATCCATCAATCATCCCTAATGCAGCAAAAATTTCATGAAAATGATACTGAGTACATTTGGCTATGGAATTATTTACGAGTGGCCCTGCCTTGCCCTTGACACAGTTAGCCATCTGCAGTTGGTCTCATTTATACTCTTTGGCAGGCGATGCTCTGGTTGAGTCAACATAATCAACCTCGAAAGTTTTAATTTTCATTTTCTCTCTTCTCTTTTATTTAACTTCGTTCAAACCCATCATTCTCTCCCTCTCTCTCTTTCTCAACAATCAGTGCCTCTGCGGATAATAGAGAAAGTGGAAGTAAGTCGATGTCTCGGTGACAACGAAATAAATAAAAGGAAGGCAAGAGGGCAAGTAGTCTAGCTCGTTCGCCCCTGACACAGTTACCCAGTAAATGCAACTTTCCTTTTCACTTTTACTCCACCTTTACCTCTCGACAGTTGTCGAAAAAAAAGTGAAATAAGAAGTGAGTAATATGAAAACTCTCTACACGGAAGTGGTCGAGTATTAACGTAACGATTTATCCAATCGCTTGCTTTCCAAAATAAACGCATAATTTTTTTCTGTATCGGGATGCAGCGAGAAGAAGCCTCTTCACTGATAAGGAGAAAGAACACCGATGAATTGCGATAACTCTTTATCATGTTTTTTTCACACAGGCTCGGATACAGAAATATCTCAAAACCCAGCGATACCGTCACTCGTTATTTCTTTTGTTATTCAATCGAGTAAGTAGTGAGGAAGGTCGTCGTTTTTAATGCATTCATGTCATCTACTAATTTCATAGTATATTTCGTTACGAGTGTGGAAAAGAGTTTTCTGTACTGCTTCTCACGATTTCTCATCTGGAAATTGGTATTACATACTTCTCAAACTCGAAAACTTGAAAATCACTACAGAAAAATATTGTTCCTGGGCTGTTGCGATGGGGTTTTTTTACTCGTGTGGTTGGCCAGTCCTCGCCTACGGCTCGGAGGCCAACGCCACACGAGTAAAAAACCCCATCGCAACAGGCCGGAAAAATACTACTTCATCACAATGCGTGGAAAAGGGACCTTTTAGGCACGCAAAGTTACTTTTTCGCACAGTGTGATAAAAATATATTTTTTGTCTTGTGTTTTCCTCCACTGAATATCCTTCGACGACCGCTTGAACTCGCTTCGTATAACCGAGCGTATTTTAAAAGCTGTAGAATGTTGTTTTCGCGCTTCACGTTCAACTTCTTTCTCCCTCCCTATCCTGCTTCTCGATCCCTCCCCTTTCCCCCCTGCCCCTTGCGAATAAACGTATATCGCATATAATGCGTACACAGTTCTGATGCTCCAAAAATAACTTTCAGGGGGAGAGAGATGGCGACGGGGTACATAAACACATAAATATATGCGCATATATATGTGCGAATATACGAATGCGGCGGCGGAAGGGGGGCTAGTGGGGGGGAGGGGGGGGGGAAGCCCACACACTGATATAAAAAAATACTAAAAAATACTGAAGTTGAGTCGCCAAGTCGTAAACATGCAACAGATATGCCAGAGTATTTTATTTTTCTGCCATCCATTTTTTCCCCCCTTTTTTTTCATAAAAACAGAACAGAGAAGTGAAGGCCGGTCAACACACATGTACGTCTGTTTTCGTCGGCTGCATAAAAAATGTGGAGGCGGAGGGAGAAGAGGGGAAACGGAGATTACACTCGGCTGGGAGGTTGACATTTCTGACAATGACAGAAAGCCGTGCCGATGAGGAATTCCAAAAAGCAAGGGAAAAATAATTTTTCATGGAACTCGAACGAAAAAAAGGGCAATTGAATCAGACGTACGCGGGAATGAGGGTATGCAGCGCTGTATTGGTGCGAAGGGAGCCTACTGGAGTGCGAAAGTGGAGTAGTGGAACGAATGGAGGCGCGAAAGGATTCGGGAGAGAAACGAGTAAAGTCAGACGTGCGCAAAGAAACGTCTGACATGGCGCGTGGCACGGCACAGGCCGCCGCCATTGCGGCTTCCCTCGTTTTACCTCTCCCCCTTCAGTCACCCTAGCTGTCCTATAAATCATATGTCATTCTCGACTACGAATTCCAAAAGGGGCATAAAACTCTTACGAACAGATTGACCGATTATGCGGGACAATGAGCAATACGTTGATCCAATGAGCGATCGATTTTTTTATTGATAATTAATGGAATTAATTGATGAACAACTGTTACGAATTATTTGCCCACTGCCCGGAGCACTAACCGCCACGAGCACGCCATGACAGATGATACGGCACGCAAACAAACTAGTTATCCACAACAGCCCCTACCAAATGGCAAACATACCATCCATTATTGTCAGTGATGACGATTATTATCAATGATAATGACGATTTGAATTTCATAAATATTTTCACAAACGCACGTGGATGCCACTGAATTTACTGTTAGGTGTCCCTCTTCAATGGAAAGCCGACGTTAAATATGCACATGTATATAGACGTTAGACGGTTGCGGCGGCGCGGATTTGAGCACTTAAAATGTACCGAAATGACACGACTCATTTTTCGCAAAATAATATCAATGGTTGCGTCAAGCGTCAGACAGCCGAGGGAAATAAATGAAACGACGATTGGCATTGAAAAATATTGATATTACCAGACGTCAACGATGATACTGCAACACAGTCTGGCAGATAGACACCCGAGTTTTCATCAACACCGGACACGACGCTGACATTAATTGCCACTTGTCAATTATTTACCGCACCGATCGTCAATGACAATTAAAAATTTTGTTCATCGTTTAATTGTCAAACTACTCAATGGATTTTCGGGGATTTTGACACACAATTAGTGACACTTAATGTACATAATATCACAACCGAAGTATTCGCTTACCTTTTCAATACAGGTGACGGTCAGTTTTGGAGTCCCTTTCTGCGCAGACTCGGCGCGCAGATGCCCGAGAGTGGATCAAGGATCAACACAACAACTTGCAGTTGTCAAACGCGCGCATTATTATTTTTTCGTCGGTAATGGAAGGACTTTTGAATGATTTAACTTCGTCTGGGGTTTTTACTGTTTTTGGAGGGTTTTAGGGCACTTGTTTCTTGGGGATTCGTTTATTATCGAGATTTTCAGAGCTTTCCGGATGTCGACTACGCAATTTCCGGCCTCACTGCGACGCCGCAGTCGAGTGACAGTTCGGTGTGCAACCGCCAGGGTTGGGGCAAAAAATGTGTAAATAAAGAGGACTGCGTTTTGACAATGGGCTGTCATCCGTCCATCTGACGTTAGTCATCTTCACTCCATGAGTCATCCATCCGAAAATTCCTGCACTAGTAATCACTGAAAATCACGACTACAGGGGTCGTCATTGGGAAAAACACCCCGGGTTTTATGAATATACTCGATGATATTTGTTTTCTCTGGTGGAGGTTTCGGTTTTGAATGCACACAGGACGCCACCCAGCGGTTGTACCTGTCAACACGGAGAATTTCACTTTCGGACGGCTCTCCACGGGCTTTTCCGTGCCTAGCCGAAAGTTCATTGACAATAGCCACCTGAAAACAGCTGATTGTTTGACGTTGGTTTTTGTCCTCCGGGGGAAAATAGAGATAAACGAATTAACGGGTTGACGATATCATGTTAATACTTTATCACGTCGACTGATGATAACGCGTTGCAAGGAAGACACGTAAATTATCGGGAAATCGTGATTGGTTTATGTAAAGGAAACCGGTTTATTGTTTTTTTTCGTTGTTTTTGTTTCTTTTGATCGGTTTGTTGAGGCTTATCATGGCAAGCTCAGTTACGAACAATGGGTATAATTTTAAGGTTGTTCTTTTGGGCGAGGGGTGTGTGGGGAAGACCTCGGCCGTGCTGAGGTATGTTGAGGACAAGTTCAATGACGAGCATTTGACGACGTTGCAGGTCAGGCCTTTGTTGTTATTGGTATTGATTTTTTTTTTGGAGATTGGTTCTTTTACGTTTATGACTTTTTTCATTGGTTTCAGGCATCGTTTCTCACGAAGAAGTTGAATATCGATGGGAAGAGAGTGAATCTGGCGATATGGGACACAGCCGGCCAGGAGAAATTCCACGCTTTAGGACCAATTTACTACAGAATGTCGAACGGGGCTATTTTAGTTTACGATATTACGGATGAGAATAGTTTTCAAATGGTGAGAATATTTTTGGTTTATGGAGTCGTTGGTCACGCTTTCAGTATCGTTTTTATCAGGTTGAAGGTGGTATGTAAACAGAGCTTATCAATTATTTCGTTGCACAGGAAGAAAAATGGTTGAATTGCGAATGAAGGATTCTTGAATCGTCAATATTTTAATATATATTCAAGGATATTTCGTTCTTGAATCAGCAAGATTGGGGGAGAGTGGCCAAGGTGAACACTTGATCTTTCTTTCACTGTTCTTAAGTCAAAAACCTTATGATCAACTGAGCTCAGCCTAAGGTGGGGAGGGTAGGGTAAAATGGACACTTTAAACTTTTTTAAAATTATTCATAACTCAGAAACAAATGCATCAATAGAGCTCAGTTAAGGCTCATCGCAAAGGGAAAGAATTGCTCTTTGTATTGAAAAAAAAAGATTGAATTTCATCAACATTTCAACCCGTCACAAATATTTTTAAAAAAGTCAAAAGTGTCCATTTTACCCCAATCTTTCCTAATCAGAAAGAGATAGAATTGTGTTTCTGGGGAAGAAAAATTACTTCATTTCACAAACAATTTTATGAGTAGAAAAAAGATTGAATTTTATGAGTCATTAAAATTTGAAACAAGTGGGAAATTGGTATAGTTGTATAGTTGGCATATGGTATAGTTTTTTTTGCTGATAAATTAGCAAATATGCTTCCGAGGAGTTATTTTGCACATAATTTCCTTCTATCAGGTATAATTAAGTGTTTATTTCATTTCACGAAATTGAATAAGATTTCTTTTCAGCTAGTTTTGTCAGATTTTCCACTTAGATAGAGGAGAGTGGGGTAAAACGGCCCCTTTTGATTTTTTCAAAAATGTTAACAGCTCATTCAATTTTTAATAAAATGGAATAATTTTTTTCCCACGGAAACTACACTTCTTCCCCCTTTGAATGAGCCTAGACTGATCTCAATTAATGAATTTGTTTCTGCGTTATGAGTATCACAAAAAAGTCAAAAGTGGCCGTTTTAGTCCACTCTTCCTTAAATGTTATTATCATTATTCTTATTATCCCTTCCTCCTATACAACCGGTTGTCGTTTTTATGGTTCTCTCCCCTCGGCCCTTCGATCAAATGTTAATGTTGTGAAGATAAAATCTTAATAGAAAAACTTTATTTATACGTACTTGAATGAATTTAAAACATTACGTTCGAGGAAACCACCAGAAAGCTCACTTTCACGGAAATTCATGAAACATTCTAAATTTTCAAAAATCATCATAAAAATCAAATTAACCAATATAGCTATCGTAATCATATTTTAACTTCGACTTAATGGCATTAAAACAAACATTTTAAGCTATGATTGAATTCATTTGAAGCATAAGATTCACAAACATCGCCGGAATTCTGTTTTTTTTAATTAAAACTTTTTTGAAAATTTTCAAATAAATCAAAATAACGATTATTGCTATCACCTTCATCTTCGAACTCGGTTAAATGGACATCTAAACAATTTTTTTAAGCTATCATTCAATGAATTCAGAACATTTTTCTCAAGTTATCGTGTGAAACAGGAATATAAAAAAATCTGATCCTCGGAACGTTCAGCCCTCCAAAATTGAACATTGAGTTTCGGTTTTATTCAGTACGAGAGGAATATCTGTACACCGTTATTCAAAAATAATGATATAATATAAAGTTAGACCACCTTCTAAGTCATCTCCACGTGAAAATCGATGATAGAACAACGAACCGCTATTTTTTGAGAAAAACATTTTTAACATTAAGGTAATGACCCTACCTATCCTCTTTGAACCCTACGCTCGTCTAGCTAAGGTAAACACATCATTAGTCCAATATTTCTATCGAAATGAGCGTGAAGATGCAATGATTTAAATTACGTATCAGAGGGTAAAACCTTCAGAATTGCAATTTATTTATATTAATTATGATAATTACTATTTTTTAATAAATATAATCGTCCATGAATGTGAAAAGTTCCATGTCCCTACACTCGTTCATTCGTCCCCATGCTCGTTTGACACATGTCCCCTATCCTCATCTCGTGATTTGAGTGATATGGAAAGGATAACCTTTCCATATAAATCCGAACCAATTACATCGTGAGTATCCTATTTTGTGATAAAACAACATTAAAAAATATCTCGATGCACAAAATTATATTTCCATTGGACAGTCCAACCTTTTAAATAATTTTTTCATCCGTTTAGTCCGTTACCAGTTGACAGTTGGGTGCAAAACGAGCGTAGGATCAATGCCATTTTCATTGTACCTATTCTTTTAATTGGCAATATTTCAGTAAAATATCCGGATATTACAATAATTTATGCATTTTTATTACATTTTTAACTATTCAAAACCTTAACCAAGGGATTTTTAATTCCATTTTACTATTGTAACGGAGATATCAACGTTTTAAAATTGTGAGGTGGTTAACTTGTCGCTTAAGAATTAACTCTGTCGTAGCACGAGTTGATGTGAATGCGATTTTTCTCTCTTATTATTCAATAAATCACTCTGCATTGGTGTCTATAACTTTTCTTATTGACTAAAATAATAACTCCAATCGTACTTCACTCTTCATAGAGTCTTGGGACTATCAAAATGATTGAAATGTCATAGCTGGCAGGATCTGAACGAGCGTAGGGACAAAGACGGGCATAGGTACATTTACCTTAATTGCTCTGTTCGAAAAAGTCTTGAATCGATCAATCTGAAACTTGACACAAGGGTGTAACTCGATCACCAGCTAGTCCTCAACATTTCAGGGTTTCATCACAACCTTCATTCACATGATAATACGTCAAAAGAACTTTCAGATTAAAAAAATGGAAAAATGGCAATATTTCGTAAATTTTGTACGGACGGGTACATATTTTTTGAAAGAACCAGATAGGAAACATTGAAACAAATTTTTTGAAAGAAAAATGAAAGCCGATGAGTAGTTTTCGAGATATTTGACAATATAGTTTTTTACAAAAAATTTAATATCTCCAAAACTACTCATTCGATTTTAGCCATCTGAAATTTTAGCCTGGAATATAGTAAGAGCTAAAATACTACCAAATGTCAACTTTCTATCTTAATTTTTTCGAGAGTTATCGCGCCCACGCCGATTTTATCTCAAAAATGGAAAATGTTAATTACTCTATGACTCACCCTAAGTGGCTAGGTGTATTGTGGCCTAATTCGATAGATATTATCGGGCGGAATATTCGGACATCTAACACAGTTCATTTGATGTAGTCGATATTGGGAAAAGAAAAATTTTGGGGAATCGCTGGATTTTAAAAACTAATGGACCTATTGAGCTGAAAATTGGCAAAGAAGTGCCCCTAAACACTACCAATTGTGGGGTAAAATTTGATATTTTTAGCTATCACTTTAGCCCGCTTTTAGTGAAGATTTATAAAAAATTTGCCAGAATTTTGCACGCACATACGGACATGCACACAGACATTTTCTAAAAACATCATATCCCGACGTTTCCTGACATTCCAAGCCGTTTCCAAGTGAAATTAGAGAATCGCAAAATCCATCGATCACAAAGCTTCCATTCGGAAGCAAAAAAGTTTGAAAATCGAGAGTGTCAATGGAACGACACAAATCCTTGAAGCCAATACTTACTTCTTCGCTACCTCCCTTAGATTCGGAAATATTCCTCAAAAACTCAACTGGGAGATAAGTCGACTTATCTCCGTTTACCACTTCACTGCTGATATATTCCGAATCCAGAAAAAATAGTCTGAAGTTCAAAATTTAGAAATTATCGTATGTAATACCGCAAGAGCTTCAAAATTATAAGGTATTTCCCCATATGTTCGTTGCACACAAACGAAGGAGTCAAGTTTTTCAAGTTAAAAAATCACGAGTGATTTTTCAAGAAAAACTTGACAAGTTCGTTCGTATGCAGGGAGCCTTGAGGGAAATACCTGATTAATTTTGAATGAAAAATTACCACTGGAATTATCAAAAACTATCAGTTGAATACCGTGTTGACTATATAAAATAATAGTCGAATGGTGAAATTCTATTTGCTGAAATTTGGATGGGAAGAATTCTCGATGTAATAGGGCAAAAATTCCCAAATCAAGTACAATAGTCTCGTCAAAGTTTTTTCTCGAAATGTAAATATATATTTCTACATAATAAAATATCCTGAAGTTGAAAAAATCAGAGTCTTTTATGCAACAATACAAGAATCTTCGACTGAAGTATTCGTATCCATCATTGTCCATATATTTCATTTTCAACTTGTGATTAAAAATCTTTCTGTTCAGGTAAAGAATTGGGTAAAAGAGCTGAAGAAGATGCTTGGCAGTGATATATGTTTAGTCATAGCAGGGAACAAAGTTGATCTTGAGAAAGACCGAAGTGTCTCGTTTGAGGAAGCGGATAGGTGAGTATTCAAAGGGAAGCCATGAAATCCAATACGTGACCACAAACAACTGCGTCAAATAAACCACCACGTCATTAATTGTCCCAGGTATGCGAAACAAGTGGGCGCAGCTCACTTTCACACGTCAGCCAAGCAGAACCGAAATATCGAGGAAATGTTCTTAGACCTGACGAGACGAATGATTGCTCATGCAGACGAGACTGAGCAACTGAAGACTAATCTCAACAGGACTAGCAGCACGCGGAGAAATGTTGTTGTCGTGGAGGACGAGGCTGAGCAGACACAAACGACAAAATCATCGTGCTGCGGTGGTTCACATACCTCATGAATTATCATTTTCTCTTTTGGAATTGAATTTATATTGAACAGGAGACAAACGATGTATATATTTAGTCACTTTTCTATTTATCGCGGGACTGTGTGAAATTTATCTCGAATCTTTTTTCTTTTCTCTTGATTTGACTAGAGGAGTTGTGAAACGAGATCAATTATCTTGACTTGAAAATCAGCATTTGATAAATATTTCCGAATTTGAGGGAGGTGAGGAAACTTTTCTAGGGAAATACGTTCTTTTTATTGGTAGAGCAAAACAACGGCTACAAAAATATATTTATGAAAATTATACTATTTCCCCCTAATTTTGGGATCTTTTAACATTGACACACGATTTTCATGACATGATGACCAGTTACACGCAATAGAGTCCCTTCATTTTATGACATTTTTGATGTTTTGCATTAAAACCTAGACTGAAGAAATGATAACCTTTACATTCTAATTGCATGAGACACATATTGAATTCTATTAAATTGTTATGTATCATTCCAATTGTACATTGTGTAATCTGAATTCCACATTGTATAATTTAAATTTATTATGTTCAATTCGACAAGTATAATTCGAGCATATAGAATCTAAGAAAAACAAAAACCCACGATTCTGAGCTCGAGTTTTATGCATTTATTGCTGCTGAATGGAAGAATTGAAATTGTTCTATTTTTAGATTTCCTGAATTTGCTTGGGAATGATGTGAAAAATTCTGAAACGTAAAAATACGAAGTTTGACGATCATCTCTCTATGTGCGTCTGTCCATTTTTAGACAATCGTGGAATGAAAGAATTAAAATAATTTTAAAAAACTCAAATTTTATGAGATTATAGTTATTAATGAGGATAAACTCTGTGTTCAATCTCAGCCCAATTGATCAAACCGTTTTGGAGAAATCGCCATTTGTTTCTGAATAATTTTTCGTAATAATCTTGAAACCTATTCAACCGATTAAATTTTATTTCAAAATATTGGTTTTGATGTCTTCTATCTCGATCAATCAAAATATGCATGTCCGTTCGTATGAAGTTTCTGAGGTATTTCCATTTTTCGGTTCGTCACTCAAGAGTCTTGTTCGCAGTGCAACTTTCCAAAAAATAAATCTATTAACTTGAAAGTTGACATAATGTTTCCTTTTTGCACCCTAATATTCTGTGTTAAAGGTGGGCTGAATCAGATGATTTGTTTAGGAGATATTAAATTACAGATTCAGACTACAGAATGTGCAACGGTGATGGTACATTACCATTTAGTACAATTCACTATGACTTTTGATCAATTAGAAAAACATCGCAATTATTTCAACCATTTCCATTCATCTTAAAAAATCGTCTTATCCGCGGCCATCAACGCTTGTCTCAGCAATCTTAATCAAATAGCAAAAAAAAGGAAAGAGCAGACGAACCAATTTTCTCACAATTGCCAACGTTTAGGACACCCAAAGTCCTTCATCAGGTCATTTATTTATTCTACATAAAAACAAAAAAAATATTTCCATAAATTTCCATTCATTTCCTTTTCAAAGAAGATTAGGTTCATTTAAAAGGGCATTATTTCAATTTCTGTAGACAAAGTCTTAATGCAAAACAATACATGTCAAAAAATGAAAAGGTTCCCTAGAGTGTAATATGTATTTCTGTAACGAAAATGCTACGTTGGTGTTGGAGAATGGCCTAATTCCCGACATACAGTAAAAACCAAAGTCAGAGTAAAAGTGACTTATCTCGTTTCATTACGCAACTAATGATTTTGCAAAAGGGTCACCGTGGGTTATCGAATTTTGATATTTGCGATGATTGAAATTACCGAGATCATGTGAATTGTTTTTGTAATGTAGGTTTGAGAATAATTCTCATGCAGACTGCCAAAGAAAAATATATATTGATGAATCCTTTGAGTTGAATGGCCTGGAACCGGCTATTCACGGAGATAACTGATCATTGAATTAATTATATGTTTGGGTGATAAATCGTTTCAGCTAATGCAACTAATTGATGAGGAATATTGAGGATCCTTGGAATAACGATCAAACAGTGTTAAGGGAATTATCAGTGATGTATCGTTTAATTCTGTGTATGAGACAGAGTCCTATTGATAATTACAATGTGCAATAAATAAGTCGTAATTCAATTGTGAAGTCTAAATTTTATTTCAATGATTGGTGGCATCGATGACACTCCCATTCACTGATACTGGATTATGTTACACATATCCAACTAGTTTTAAATATACATGTTTTTTTCATTTTATTATTGCATTAAACCTTGGATTAGAGACATAAATTATTGAAAAGAACATTGGAGGAACATGTTGTGATTTCTTGCATCGAGAACAGATATTTTAACACAAAGAATTAGTGTAATTGTTTTGCATGTGTAATAGTCTTGAACACAGTAACAACCAGTCAGAATTTTCTATTTCATCTCTTGTTTGCATGAAAAAAATTTACCAATTGAGTTTTTCATTTTTTTACCTAAATTCTAATTTTTATCATTTCTCTATACATTTAAATCAATTATATTTACAAATATTTTTATCAATTAAAAGGATATGACCGGTAGTTTAAAAACCCATTCTATACACATTATATTTTATTTTTAATGGCCGGTATTAGTTGCAACGAGTTTGAGACCTCTCGTACGGTGAAAAAGTCATGGAATGTTTGGCTAAACAGTTTTTTCCCATTATTTTTCGGTTCGTTATTTTTTTTTTGAGTCGTTAGTGGACTTGAAGAATGGTTTTTATTACAAAAAAATCATTTACTCACTCGATTACTAGAATTAGTGCGATTCTCTAAGGCATCTCGTTAATAAAATTATCAATTATTAAATTTTTCATTCTTTCTCTTCTTTCATGTGTTTTGTTTGAATTGTTCCTTTTTTGTGTCTTCAAATTAAACTATTTTCTTCTCATTTCCTACAATTAAAGGTATGACGTTCCTTTTTATCTTTGGTATACAATCAGAAAAATTCAGTATAAATATTTTGACACCTTTTTTTTTTTAAAAAAAAAGAGAGATAATAAACATTTCTTTTGTTTTTTCATTTTAAATTCGTCCCAATTGTGCTTTCTGTTGTGACTAGGTTCCTGTATTAATATTAGGACATCATCATCATCATCATCATCATCGAAGAGTATTATTTAGAATTATAAAAATGAAGGAAATTATGCTTGAAAATTATCATCACAACTTCCGACAACAACGTCAACATATTTTTTTTTCTCTTATCCGATTTTCTCAGGGAGGGTTGTAGCCATCAAATACTGACTCCAGGAGTTTTCATTAGTTTAAATGGACTACGCAGTTAGGCCACGAAATGATAGACTCAATTCTGGGGGGGAATTTCATTTATATGATGAAGATCTTGTCTTGATAGGCGAATAGGAAATCGATGAATTGATTTATTGGTCCTATTGCTGATAGGGACATTCCTACTGATGAAGGGGCTCTTACCAAGTTTGGGCCAAATACAACGGCTAGATTGCTGGATGTCATTTTGTTTAGATCAGATCTATCCATTACCTGTTGAATAAATACCAGTTTTTAATTTTTAGTCGTTATAATTAAAGGTTATTATGTTGATAATTGAAGGGGCTTACCCTCGATAAAAACTGCACTATGTACTTCAGCAGTTGATAATTATCTTCTGGTAATTTTTCGAGGACGAGAATCTTTACTTTACGTGGTCGTTCGTCCTTCGATAATGCTACACAGTAAAAAAAGATTATTCCATTGACTGAATTATAATTCATACTGGCGTGAAGTGTACTGAGGCAAAAACAAACATGATCTGAAACAAGTCTTATGGAATGAACAAAAAAAAAAACAAGTTGAAAATGACTAAGAATAAAAAAATCTTGTGTTGAAAATTAGAGATGAAGATTATTGGTCGCAGAAATAGATTTAGTTTTTCAAAAAATTGTTATTTCCTGTGTAAATTTCTAGCATTACCTTTTCGTTATTCCATACTACCATATGTATTTTTCTCTCGAAAGATACTTATTTTAGGCGAAACAAAAGTAGGAATTTATCGATTAGTTTATCCAATATTCAAAGATGAGAAATGAATTCTCAAGTAGAATGATAATGATGACGTTTTGAGAACAAAATATTTCTTGATAAACGTCACTTCATGAGAGATATTTTCATCCCGAAAGGGCACCATTATGTGTGGATGATCGAATTCGTGAATAATTTAAATTTAGTCATTAAAATGTTCGAATGCAACAATTTATATCACAATTATTAATTTGGCATTTTTAGTTACGAACAAGACTTGTTCGAGAACATGTTTTTTTCCTTCAGTGTGGTAAAACGTAACAACTCGATTGTTCATCGCGTTGAAGATAAAATCGCAATCAACGAAAATGCCAAATCTGATTGATTTCGCTTCACCACTCAACCTTAGAATTGATACCAATAAATTGGCGATAAAGAGTCATTACGAGTGATATTTACATTGGAACTGTGTGATTTCATCATAAAGTTCATAAGTCATCAGTGGTTCATCGAGTTCTCTCAAAAAAGTCTTCAAAAGTACAGCAGCAATATGTGGGTCCCCTCGAAAATCAACAGGCAGTCCATGATTGCACTGATTCTGCAACTCCTTGACAACAGCAACATTCGCTGATCTTCGAAAAATGCCCTCAGTCTCCAATGCATCAGGTGTATCGAGAAATTCCACACATTGTCTCACAATTGGTGGAATAGGATCGCCCCCATTGTTCTCTTTGATAAACTGTAAACTGGCACCAAATTGAGTCGTGGCAATTGGCGTTGCTACGGAGCTCGATGGTGGACTCGTTGGTAAATTTTTCCTCGTCTTCAGCATTAGCTGCTCATCGTGCTCCAGCACTTGTTGTGGAATGATAAGTTGATCCAAATTTATATGCGTTGCCAATTCATCGAGGTAATTCACGTACATCATTTTTCGTCCAAATTTAGCACTAGAAAGAAATTTGAAATGTTGATTTAATGGATTTCTCTCACGGATTATTTTGCGAATATCTCTCACACGAAAAGGTTCAGGCAGATCATCTAGCCATTAATTCTAGTTACATTGCATACAAGAAGGCTCTTGATGAATTTCCTCAAACCTCTTCAGCCCGAAGATATTTATAAAATAATCTGCACGCAAAGGCTTGCCTCATCTATTTCAATCATCTCACAAGTGAGTCCAGGAACATGAAGAATAATTACCTAATAGCAGGTTTAAAAATCTGCCAGACAATCCTGATAAAGTTAGTGGGATGAACTAAATAGAGTGCCTTCAGATTTTTCTTATATTTTCTATCAAAAGCCTTGTACGCCTGCCACAGCCACGACAATGGTGGTTTGTTCTTCGACGTAAGGCCATGATGAAAATAAACTAAACTGTAGTCCTGCTCAACGAATGTATCCAGTGTGTGTGTCAGATATCTACAACATTAGAGCTCAATAATTTACAAAATTCCTCGCTTGTCAGCAGTCCAGTAAAGCAATATTAGTCAACTTCTCCTGAGAATTTTTTTTTTTATGAATATCTTCAAATCTAATCTTTTTTTACAGCTCTCATTTTTCCTAACAAAAACGTTGAGTGAGAATTCCCCGTCGTCCTTTAATTTCCAGATATTTGGTCAAATTTTAACAATAAAATGGTCAAACAAGTCAAGTCCACTCATATTAAAATTTGTGAGGAACAGTCAAATTCAAGAGATACCGGAATTTTTTATTGATAGCTTTTGTGTAGCTCTCACTCCATTTTACAATAGCGGCCTATAAAAAAAACTTCCTATGCTCCATGATTCACAGACATTCCGCAAAAACTCAGTTCTGAAGGCTTATAAAAATTCATGTCGACTCACCTCCAAACTGAGTTTATAAGGAAGGTCTCTGATTTTAAAGGGAATGGCAAAGATATTTATTAAAAACCTTTGACAATAAAGAGACAAATCGAACAAAATTGACAAAGCTCCTATCCAAATTGTCAATACATCTCTAAATCCCTACTTGTTCATTATTCTTTTCAAAAGATATTTTTTAAAAATCGTTTAAATTCTCATAAATCCTAAAAAAAACTTGCAATGAAATTCTCCCATTTTTTCGTAATTCTCATTCTTCTCTACAAGAAAGGAAATGAAAAAAATGTCCCTCGGGATCTGTGACATCCTACGAAAACTGACAACGAAATCAAATTAACTCATCTAGTTTTCACTACAAAAAACCCTTTCCCATTCATCCCCAAAAAAGCTCTGTATCAACAAACCGAAGAAGTTTGGCGTGATTGAAGACCCCCTTGCCAACAGCAGGGAGTTTGCAGGCAGACACGACAATCACCTTGCGACCAGCACTATCATCGCCCACCACTTCCACAATGCCAAGCCTCGCGATATCGTGATAGTCCTCCTCGTCAGCGAGCTCCTCGTCCAGAGCCGCCAAATCTTCAGCTGAAAAAACAATCAGAGAACATGAAACCCATAAAATTGGGGTCAATGCTCACAACCTTGGCATTTGAATGTCAAACCCACCATTCTCTATCACGGGGGCATCCACCAGAGCTTCCTCAAAGTTTTCTTCTATCGTCCCATCGCTCACTGGGCTCTCCAAGTAATCAACAACTGTCCCAGTGCCAGCTATACTCAACTCCAACTTCTCCTCCAACAGTTGTGTAGCTTAACAAAAAACCCACCTATCGATTAATCACCTTTCTTTTTTACGTGAGACCATGATTTACGATGTAGCAATGATGTCACCAATATTATTCCTTACCATTATTCGCTGGGGCCTGTAGTTCAGTGTCGTCAAACTCTAAATTTGGCTCGTAGTCGTGATAATCAGAGAGACTTGGATATGGGTCTTCAACGTCATTCGATATACCTTAAGAATAATAAGAATATGTAATAATGAATAAATGATTCAGACAGGAAAGAATGAATTCAAATGGTAAATAGGTGGGAACAGGTTGAATGTGTCATAATAAATATTCGTGGTATTGTACGTGTGTTTGTGTTTATGGTTTACACACAGTACCTGTCAAAGCTCTCGCTGGACTTGGAGACGGTTGATAATCAGCTTCCATATTTCTCTTATCGCGTTGATGATTTTAATGGTCGACTTTTATTGATGCAATTGTTGCAATTGCCGAATAACAAACCACCGCCCTGTTTACATGCCCACAGGCCCTCCTATCGCCAACGTAACAACATTATTTCTGTTGCGGTGGAGAGTGATGGAGAGTTGGCGGACGATGGAAAACTCTTTCTACAATATATCACTGTGAAGACACAAATACAGACTCATATGCAGGCTGCGTCAGAACGTTTTACGGGCATTGTTTGATGACAACTGGCACTGGGCGTCGCTAGTGCTGCGATTCATCGAATTTTCATCGATGGGTCGAAGGGGAAAATAGCGGGCTTTGAATTGACCAATCTAGTTGGTCAAGTATTCGTTCTTTATATTTTTCAGCCAATGCGGTGGCGAGTTTCCACGGCTAAACACTGCATGGGTTTATGAGGATACAAGCGCATCTCATTGTGTGCCAATTTGCCGGTAGAGAACAATGACACGATGAACAATTCCTATTTCAGTGAGATCAGAAGTAGTCAAGAAATATTCGGGGGTGGATAAAGACAAGAAAGTTTTAGTTGTGTTGAAGATTATTAAGGAGATTAAAGGTTTGTGCTTAATTTCAATGGATTAATGTAAAAAAACACGCTCGCTATTCGTCACGAGGCCGAAAAACACTTTTTTGACGAATGTGAGGGTTGCAAATCGAGACGAAGCCGAGGAATGCAATTACACGGGTCAGAAAAGTTGTTTTCGGCTGAGTGACGAACTAGTACATTACATGCTCGAGTCTTGGAAAACAGATCACCGTCCCCCACGTGCAAGATTGCTTTCCGAGCCGAAGGCGAGGATGGCAAGCGCATGGGGGAGGGTGATATGTTTTCCATGGCGAGGTGTGTATATTAATTTTCATGTCGAGGGACCTGCAAAACGCCAATTCTGGAGAAAATCTATCGGCTTTCTATGGGATTTCTATTGGAATTCAATTGAAAATTCTATTAGTTTTTTGCGCTGATTCCATTGCATATTTCATACGGAAAAGTCAATAGATTTTGAATTTCTTTCTCCAGAATCCCAATAGAATTTTCTAGCTAATTCGCTAGGTTTTCCTATTGGATTTTTCCATACGTGTCAGCATTGCGCTACTAACCTGAATCGGAAATAATGGATCAACGGCAATAACGTCATTATTTCCAATTACCCTTTTTTCTTCCAATAGGATTTAAGGAGTTTTTTCCACCAGGGATGAAACTATTTGTTTTATGACCGTCACAAATGGGAAATTGGATGCATCTGTACAGATGTTTTGACATCAATTTGGTTGCCAATTATTTGGGATAATTTTTAATTAGAAAATTCTGAGTTATATCACCGTCGTACGATACAATCTCATAAACGACGGTCATTTTGAATCTCTAGTTCCAATACTGCGGATCGATCTAACCAACCAGAGACTCGGGACAGAGCCCAGCGATAAATCTATTGTCCCAACCTGGGTATATCTAAGATCCGATCAATTAGCCCCTCATGTATAGATATTCCAAATTTTTATTTTTTTCCTCATTGAAGTAGTTTTGAAAAAAATTGCGAGCTAATAAAAAACATTTGCTAGTTAGTACTTTAAAAAAAAAAAAATTTTCGGAAAATCACCTCTGAAAAAAAAGGCGTTATCCCCTCTATTTCATTATTTCCAAAAAA